>NC_068361.1:99803630-99871130 GCF_020536995.1 Dreissena polymorpha | reverse complement strand
CGAGCACCACGAAAGGGCTCGTCGCGGAAAGGGGCCTCGATCTTCGGAAAGGGGCTTAATTTTTTTTTTAAGTTTTAAAGACATTTATTGGTATTTTCATAAACGAAACCCTACCTTACTAATTTAGTAGGCTGATACTTTAAGTCATTAAACAAATGAATCCAGAGTTCGTATTAGTTTTGGTAATTGTTTAACTTTAACGCCTCGGTCATAGATTAAACTTTTAAATCTAGTGCGTTTATTTTATGACTTGTTAAAATGTTTAAATGATACTGCTACAAACAAATTTCATTACGTAGTGGATCCCTTTTTAATGATATTGAGAGACATAATTGTTATTGATTAAGTTGTCGAAATGTACATAATTATCGAACAAATTATCTATGTACGTGAACATACGTCTGACACTGATACTGCATCAGATGACGAAGATATGCCCCCGGAAGATAGCACAAGCTTGTACATCAAAAAGCATAATATTTACATTTTTATAAGAATTCTAAGCGATTGCCAGACAGCCGGTACTTTTAAAAGATTTAGATATATATATATATATATATATATATATATATATATATATATATATATATATATATATATATATATATATATATATATATATTTATATATCCGTCAGACTGCGCTTTCAAGTACTTGTCACATCACCATTAGGTCCCTTCTCATGTGACAAGACTCGTGAATATATTGCTGGTTTTATTTCTTGGCGTTCAATAGCATTTATGGACTGATGTTTTCTGATATTTAAATTATATGTTCAAACTAAGTCACAATAAGAGGAGTTTTTAGACAACCCATTGTTCTAAGTCTAATTAAACGTCTAAAAAACAGTTACTGTGTGACAATGCGATCGATGGATTGTCATGGTTATATGTTTTTAGACAATTAAATACAAAGAACAGGGTGGAGTTGTCTAAAATTCCTCAAATTGTATCTGAGTTAAAACACTTTTACTATTTGCTCATACAAATTATTTACTGCGAGTGTGTTCTGGACTAAACAATTATTTTCTTTTTCTCCAGTTACTTATCAGAGAGCACAGCATCAGTGGACAGCTAATCGAGGAAGCATTGGCCGCAGAATGCAGAGCTTTCTTGCGAGATTTTACCGTTATTCCGACACAAGCCAGCAACCTCGAGAAAATTACCAGGAACCAGTCAGAAAGTGGATTACTGAAGCGACAGCGTTTTGGTCGCATAACGGCATCTGTTGCTCATGATGTTAAAACCTGGAAAGAGGAAACTAAGTCTGATGTCTTGATAAAAAGGATCATGGACAGTGACAAAACAGACATCAGTGGAATACCTAGTGTAAGGTTTGGATTAGTTAACGGAAAAACGCAAAGCAACAGTACAATGACATAATGGCGAAAGAACATGACAATTTTGTGTTGTGGGACAGTGGACTGGTGGTAGACACCACATTTCACGTGTTTGCGGCATCACCCGATTCTGTAAGAACTTACCTATGTCATGGGAAAGGACTTGTTGAAGTGAAGTGCTCATACAAGCATCGCGATGTTTGTGTTAAAGACAAAACAGACATAGATCCTACATTTTACCTCGGAAAGAAAAATTTAACTCTGAAGGAGGGTCACCGACACTACACCCAAATACAATTTCAAATGTTTTTGTGCAAGAAACATTTTTGTGACTTTGTTGTTTATACGAATAAGGGTGTATTTGTTCATACAGTCTATTATGACAGCACTTTTGTGAGAGACCTTATAGACAGGTGTACAACATTTGCCATGTCGAAACTAGTTCCAGCAATTATCATAAAAAATGGAACGTGGTGACAATAAATGAGGAATGAGGATAGTAAATGTGTTAAATCTTGGCATGCTATAATCATTTAAGGTTACACTATGCTCAAGGTTCATACATGCTAAAACTTTTATCAACAAATCTCTATTTAGTAAAATGAAGCATTTTTTTAAATCTCAAATAACAAATACAATCACAAATTCTACATGGCATATAATTTTACATCTATGTTAAGCATCTTGTGTGTTGTTTTTTTCCCAAAATTTTTATTTTTAATTTTTTGACAACTTAAAGGTATTTGAAGTAAATGAAATATATAGTTCGAAAGTTAAGCATCTAAGAAGACTGTGTATAATGTGTATAGAACCAAACCGACAGGAATGTATAATATCGTATATGTAAATAAATAAATTGTCAACAGTTCTGTATTTATTATGTTAAGTATCAACACATATCAACAATAAAGCAGCAGCTTTTAATTTCAGCTTATTCAATAACAATTTCATTTGACAAATTCATGTAGAAATAAATGCGATCACCACTGACTGTAACATAGAAGATATTCCATGAATCATTGTAGTTTGTAACCAATTTCAAGCATTCAGTAACTTCTTATAAAAGCAATCATGACAATTATGTATATTTTTCACATACTGAGCTTATAATATTGCATACTATATAAGTTCTGTACCTAGAATATTCATTTCAGTTAGTGTCTTAACTGTAAATAAACATAACAGAATAATGACCTCTTCATTTTATTTAACTAATTTGGGCTGCAGATTTGTCAGAGCACCACATATCTGAAGAATGTCATCAGCATGCTTTATCAGCGATATGGGCAAAGTATGTTTAAGAATTTGGAAGTTCTTTATGCGCTCAATAGCCCGTTCAACGTGGATCCTCACACGGGACAAGCGTCTAGCCACCTCCACCTCCGTGTCCCAGCTGCTTCTTACCCTTGGTGAACAGTGGAATTTCCAATGAAGCCCCACGCACAGCCAACTCCTCGGAAATTAAGAAGCCTTTATCTGCCAGTACAAGGCGTCGTGTATTTGCAGCACTGTATATAATCCTGTGAACATCCCCTACCCTTACAATTCATTTTTGGATGGTATACAGACATTGTTACCACTATGTGATGACATTCTACATATTTTCAAGATTTTACCACAAACAGGTAATCGTCCACCAGTGAAAACAACTGCATATAGGAATGTGTATAGTGGTAGTACATTGGCACATCAGTTACCAGAGCCAAAAGAAGATGACAGCATATTTCGGATACCTGACGGGCCAGAGTTTCCAAAGCTGCCCGTCCATGCTTCTCATATTCAACCAGTCTATGCCACAGTATTGACTGAGAATAAATCTCTGTTTATGGATGGCATGCAGGTTTCAGAGAGGGAATCTGTTGAGGTTGAGCGTGAGACACGATCACAAAGTCTCAATCCACTCTGGAACAGACAACGACAAAAGCGCTTGACTGCTTCAATCAAAAGTATGTAGTTAGTCGACAGAAGGACTGGAACATGAATGCGAGGCAGCTCTAGAATACTCGACCCATAAACAAGTGAATGTAAGACCACGTGGATTCGTTATCAATCCAGCAGCTCCATTTATCGGGGCGTCTCCAGATTGTGTTTGATCCTTCAGAGTCTGACTCTTTAGGCCTCTTTAGGAGATAAGGTGCCAGTTAAAGGAGTCGTACAAGAAAGCACAATGTCTGAAAGGAAACTCTGATTGGACATTTAGTCTTCGGGAAAGGCACTCCTACTTTATGCAGGTCTTGGGACAAATGGCAGTTACTGGACTACCATGGTGTGACTTGTGTGTCTGGAGAGAAAACGACATGCATATCGAGAGAATTTATTTTAATAACAAAATGTGGTCCGAAATGTTTTCCAAACTTAGTATATTTAACTATCAGCATCTGATAAAGAAATTTGTTTAGAGCAACATGTGCTCTCATGCAATACACTGATAGAGGTTGCGGTGTCGTAATAGGTGTGCTATTGGCCTAGTAATCGAGAGGTCACTGGTTCAATTACTAACTTCAGAATGTTTTCATGATCTCGTCCACTAAGTACTGGTTCTTCTAGGAAAGGATCTTACAGTGCAACAAAGTTAAAATGAATAGGTTTAAACTAGCTTATATACTGATATAATCATCTTTTGATAATATTAGTAAACCTAGATATCCGATTAATGTTTGTTTGTGGAAGTATGATTGCATTTTGATGACATGTATAATGCTTATATTATACTCTCGAGGTGAAAACCTTAAGGTTCTGTTCACATTTTATTTATTGATTAATCAACTAATCAACAAACGGTTGTTATATGATTTACGAACAAACTAGTTTGGTATTTTTTTTGTTGGAAATAGATCCAGCAAATAAAGATGATACAAAGGCAAAAAAGGTGATAAAAAGGTCACACTTCACATAGGTGAGATTCCTATCAGTCCTTTAAAGGTATTCGTTCTTTTATAAAAAGAGTAAAACTCTGAGTTCAGTGACCTGGCTCATGGTGTTTGGATATTCAGTTCGGTACAGTCTAATACAACTCTGGTTTTAGGGTACATGACTTTAAAACATTCCGGCATGTGAATGTCAATTTGGTCTCTTGATTGCCAGATTGGTAAAACACCAAGTTGAAATTACAAGAAATTGGCCCAAGTGATGATAATCCTGCTCACTGTTTATTGAAACACACCAAAACGAACAACAAGATGTTGCTGAAATAAATCTTGCCACAATTTAACAAGGAACATAAAAAACTGATCAACTAAAGGCAGGGACTCCTTTCTTGATGGCATGTCTGCGTTAAACGAGTTGCTCTGTCCACTGCGTTGCCTTTGAATCTGAGTCCATCTTTTTTCGGCTGAAGCCTGCAGAAGATGGAAAAACATGGATGAGAACTTGGTATGACATGAATCCTGTATAAAACTGGATCATGCTAGGGTCAGATGAGAACCGTTCCAATCCAAATCTCTCCACTGAAAGCTGACTCAATTTGTTCTCCAGTAACGCGATGTGCTCATCTGCCTTGACCAACTTGCTTTGTTCCGACATTTGTTCAGGCTGGATATAGTCATGAAACTCCAATGTCAGTGTCACAATTTCATCGGCTTATTGAAAGGAGTGAAAAGAATCTTGGTCAGTTTCTCTGAAAATATATTTTAAAAAAAGATAAACATTTCACTTTGACATTTTTATACAATCTTAAAGCTCTTAAACATTATTTATTCAAGAGTAATGATTAAGAATAATTTTTAAAAAAGGTGCTACATACAGAATATTATGTTATCAAAGGCTAAGATCATGTTTATCACGTCGGACGAGAAACATACAGTGCAAGGCTTGTCCTAAACTATAAATTATGCAGCTTAGCAATTTGATCTTTATAATTAAAAATAAATATCATAAAAAGATATCTTGTGTTCATTACTATAATAATTGCTTACTGTGTGCCATCTTCCAACTGTCTTTTCTTCGAAGATGTCTGTTTAAAAGTTCTGTTGTGGGGATGGCTTTCTAGAAGGTGTGTCTTTTGTCCAGTTGAACACTGAAGGTGTGGCTGTTTTTGTCAAGAACCTCATTCCTGTTAGGCTTCTAGTAAAATCAGCTGACAGGAAATGTGCTAAACATACCTATGTATGGTATACATAAATGGTTGTGTGTGTGTGCTACGACACTGTATTGAATGTATTGTTAAGACGTGTGTATTCCTTATTGTTATCACTTTAAAGTTATCCAAATATAAGTGATATAAATAACTTTGTAGTTTGTTTTATTTCAAAGCCGTCTCTAGCATTTAAACGCCTCATTTTGACGACGACATACCTAAAGCAAAGGACAAAAGAAACAACTTTAATAGAGATGATATAATACTGTATTAAACAATATCCGACAGCTATAAAAAGTATCGTCCAACATATTTACAACGAATTATTCAAATTATAAATGGGGCCAAAAAAGCCTGGTACTTGGCCGAATGAGCCTGAAATTGTGGCCGAATGAGCCTGAAACAAACCGGGGCCGAAAAAGCTTTGTGCCAAAAGAGCCAACACCCGTTAAATTCCAAAAGGAAGTAGGAATTAAGCTTGTGACAAGCTAAAGATAAATCCTTTTTATCGCTGTATGTATACAAGCTAGGGCGAAACGACCCAGGAATAAGGGCGAAACGAAACAGGGCGAACGGGTATTAGAGCGAAACGACTCAGGGGCGAACAGAAATTAGGGCGAAACGACCCAGATTCCCTTTGTATGGGGCTTAAACTATAAAAAAGAAATTATCATGAAACTCATTTTCAAATGTATGTCCACCAAGTCTTCGATTATAATATTATTGTTTAACATATTATACGGATCAATCTTACTCTGGGTTTGTCATTTTTGAACAGAGATTTACCCTGTTTCTGCTTTTTATTATTGCTGTATATTTAACAGAATAACGACCACTTTTCTTTCATACAATACGTGTAAAATAATGTTGCAAGCAAATTCAGAACTACTTCCAAACCATGCGCATCCGAAAATAGTGTAACATAATTCAATTTTACCTTAAACAAAGGTCCTTCATCCCGTTTTTTTTTCTCATTTATTAATGCACTCTTATGAAGTCATCAGTTACACAAAGTAGAAATGTACAAACATGAGTGGTATTACGTTTTCATAAAGTACCAACTCTCTTAACTTCACACATGCACACACATATTAAAAAACACATACATAAACTTGCACACATATACAGACAAGAAAAAATAACATCTGACAGTAAATAACACAATTCAAAAAGATAAGAACCTAGAAGTAGAATTGAACATTTCTCTTATGATAAGTATACTTCCTTTCTCACATATGTTCATAAAGCACACACAATTACACACACACACACAAACACACACACACACCTTCACACACACACACCTTCACACACACACACACACACACACACACACCTTCACACACACACACACCTTCACACACCTTCACACACCCTTCACACACCGTCACACACCTTCACACACACACCTTCACACACACACACAACACACACACACACACACACACACACCACACACACACACACACACACACACACACACACACACACACACACACACACACACACACACACACACACACACACACACACACACACACACACACACACACACACACACACACACACACACACACACACACACCACACACACACACACACCACACACACACACACCCTCACACACACACACACACACACGCACGCACGCACGCACGCGCACACGCACACGCACACGCGCACGCGCACACGCACACGCACACGCACACGCACGCGCACGCGAACGCGCACGCGAACGCGCACGCGCACGCGCACGCGCACACGCACTCGCACATGCACACGCACACACACACACACACACACACACACACACACACACACACACACACACACACACACACACACACACACACACACACGCACACACCTCGCACACTCACACACACACACACACACACACACATAATGTATTCTATGACATGTTTAACAGTTTGTATTATGGATAAATATAACAGTAGTAATTTCTTTCATGCTGTGTTTCTGTACTTTACAATTAAAAATACAGTTGATAAAGAACAAAACGAAAAGGCGAACAAATAAGACAACGGTATTTTAGTAATTTTTATGGTCATTGTTATATTAACACTGTATATGAATATTAAGTTTTATTAAAAAAATATTGATTAATGTGGATCCATTTTTGTTTCTGTGTTTCAATTTTGTTTTTAAAAAGGGCAATGTTTTCTTCTGTCTGTATCCTTAACTTCAAATAATTTAAGAATATGTTAAATTTTGGAATACATTTCTTTATTTTCATATTGAATATGAATACTTTCATCAAAATGATAATAAAATTGAGAACTTCACTGTGTAATTTTATTTCTGTATTTCCAAGGAAAGCAGATGTTTTATTTATTTCAATGTCAATTTTCACTCGTTTAAGGAACGTTTGCAGTTCTGTCCAAAGAATTTGGTTATATGAACATTCCCAAACCAAATGATCGATTGTTTCAACGCTTTCTTGACAAAAATCACACATGGTTGACATGCTGCTATTTGTTAGTTTACATTTCATAAGAAACTTATTTGTTGGAATGCTTCTTGATAAGAATCTGAATTGAAAGTTACGTAAGTAAGTATCTATTGTTGACTTAAATGGAAGTGTATATATTGTTCTCCAGTTGAGGTTTTAATTTAAATTAAGGCATGCATTCTATTTCCTTTCTATACTGTTGTCGATATTACTTTGTGATTGTAACTGTATATTGTTAAGAGTTTTGTTTACCTGTTTTGAGTTTTCAATTATATCAACAAAAGTTTTCTCTGATATAGTTAATGCATTAATTCCTTGCGTATACAATATTGATTTATATTCTTTTGGTATAGCAGAAATTAGTGAGTAGAAGTTTAAAAATTCATGAGAGTCAATGTTGTATAAATATTTTAACTCATCAAATGTTTAATAAGTATCTTTTCGATAGTTGTACAACTGACCGATAGTTTTTATACCATTGTTATACCAGTTTGTAAAAAAGAAAGAATTGTTATTTACCTTTATACATTTATTATTCCATATTACATGTTTACATATGGGAGAACTTTTTGAAACATTATATTGGTTCTTAATACTTTGCCATGATGTAAGTATATCTTTTAAGAACACATTATTTTTACTTACATTTTGTATTATAGAATCATTTAGATTGATTTCAAATATCAGACAGTTACCGAATTTGTTTAGTTTTTTTCCAAAAGAGTTTTCCATTTACCTTTACTATTTTTTATCCAGATATCGTTTTACCCAGCTCGCTTTAACGGCATTTAGAAAACAATCAATATCCGTAAGTTTAATGCCACCATTTTCATAATTTTGTGTTAGACGTTTCCTTTAAATTTTGTCTGGCTTATTGTCCCATATGAATTCAAATATTGCTGTTTTTAATCCTTCTATTACTTTTTTAGTTGGGTTAGGGAGAACAGAAAAGGGGTAAATTAATTTTGGTAGCGCAAACGTTTTTATTACTGTGACCTACCCCATAAGAGTGAGTTTCCTATGTTGCCATTGTTTTAAACAGCATTCAAATTCTTTATTTTTTGGCATTAAATTGTTGTCTATGTTTAATTTATGTTGATTATAAAAATGTATACCTAACGTTTTTGCCCCATCAGATGTCCAAAATTATGATTCTCTAGATATTCAATAGCATCGGAAATTAACCTAACGTGTTCACTAATATATCTGTTTTTCATGAAACCTGTTTGATCAAAACTTATTATAAGTGGCAGAACCTTTTTTATACGGTTTGCAATTGCTTTAGTTGCGATTTTGTAATCTATATTCAACAAACTTATTGGTCGCCAATTTGAAATATAATCAAGGTTTTTATCTGATTTAGGAATAAGAATGATAAAATCTTGTTTTTGTAAGGCGGCAAGTTCACCATGTTCAAAATAGTAATTTATTGATTTAATGTAATGTTCTTTCAAGGTGGACCAAAATATTTTATAGAATTCAACGGTCAGTCCGTCAGAGCCTGGACTTGTATTGTAAGCCATTTCTAATAAAGCACATCTACACTCATAATCATTTAATTTTCCTTCACAATAAGATTTATGTTCTTCACTGAGTTTAGTTATTGGCACCTGAACGAAATCAGAATTGTCGTCTCGTTCATTTGTTTTTTTATAAAGTGATTCATAATATGCTGCTTCTGCTTCTAGTATTTCATCTTTTTTTTTTTTTTTTCATTAACAATTAATTTATGAATCGTTTTTTTCTCTGCCTTCCATTTTTCTAAGTTGGCAAAATATTTAGATTTTTTTCATTTCCTTCTATTTTTATAGCTTTCGATCTTAAAATATATCCATTAACTTTTTTTCATTAAGTTGTTCTAATTCTTCTTTTTTTTTGTTTTGATTTTTTGTATTATTTCATCAGTCAAGTCAGAAGAGTTAGTTTTCATTAAATCCTCTTCTAAAAAATGTTTGATTTCTGAAATTAATATTTCTTCGTTCTTTTTTGTTGTTTTATTTTTTGATGAACAATAGCTTATTGTTTCATTGCGAATATTACTTTTTATAAGCTCCCACATTTTATTTGGATTGCAATTTTCGTTTAAGGATGTTATGTCATCTATACATTTTTTTATTCTGTTTTGATATTCAGTGTCTAAAAGTATTGAATTGTTAATTTTGAAATAACCAGAACCTTTTCCTAATAATAAGTTGTCTACACTTAATTGTACTAGAGAATGATCTGTTTTAAACGAAGGTTGAATATTACATTTTGATATTATTTTCCATAGGTTTTTAGATATTAAGAAAAAGTCAAGTCTACAAAAGATGCGTGATTTACAATTAGAGTGCCGAGTGAACTGTCTTTTTTCTGGATGCTTTATTCTCAAGATGTCACATAGATCATAAGTGTTAATCAAATCGTTTAAGTATTCCTGCATTGTAAATGTGTTCTAAAATTGCCATTCTTTTTGTCCAGTTCTGCATCTAAGACAGTGTTTAAGTCCCCGCCTATTATACAGTTTTTATCGCTGTTCGAAAACAAGTATTCGTTTAATTTTTAAAAAATGTATAAATCATCTTTATTTGGCCCGTAAATATTTATAAGGGTGATTATTATGTTTTGAATTTTGATATCTGCAGTAATTAATCGTCCGATTATAATTTCATTGAAATTTGATAGTTCTAGTCACTATTTGGGTGTACTTATATTCCTACACCTTCGCTGTTGGTTTTGCTGCCACTATAAACAAATCGACCAGGCCAGTCATGCTTCAACAGCTCAATATTTTGTTTTGTTAAACGTGTGTCTTGTAACATAAAAATAGAGTAATTTAGACCTCGAAGCCATTCAAATACTTAGTTTCTTTTCTCTTTATTTCCTAAACCGCTAGCATTTAATGTTAATATTGCCGTTTCCATTTGCTCCTTAAAAAGCCCTTTTTAGTTAATAGTTTCATTTCATTTTGTTCGTGAGTCGTTATTTACTGCAATGCTACGCAGAATCTTAACAAGGTAGGTAATGTCACATATATGTTTTTATGATGTTATTTAATTTGTATTTGAAAACAATGCATGATTTTTTTTATATGTTCTTTAAAATTTGTAGTTTTTTGTCTAGGACGAAAAGAAATGACGAACTTTAGACAAAAATCTACATCTAATGCATCAACAAGAATGTTATACGTTTAAATACAGTTTTCCTCCTTCAATCTGTTTTATATTAAAATATACCAAAATTGAAAACTCATGAAAGAAGAAGGATTTATATCGATTTTACACGCAGTTTTCTAAGAGTTTTTATATTTGCCCTGATGAATGTGTATTTTGTTTCGTTTTGTTCATCAGTATAAATAGTAATATAAATTTTTTTAGAACATTAGTGATATAAACTTTATGTTTCGAGAAAATTGAAAATCGACAATACACCGACTTTCTATTTGTTAAACAAACAAAAAAGTGTTGATTGTAGTATGTAAAGATATTTGCTTTAGATAAAGTTACAAAAAATATATTTCAATTTTGGTAAGTGATTGATTTACACTAAAAATGTCCTTATTTATTATTATCATTGAAGAATTTGTAACGGTATGATTTAAAATAAATAGTAATACAGACAACAAAAGTATACAATAAGGCATGCACTTATTTCGCTTATAAATACATTTTCTAAAAGCATTATTTTTTTAAATGCCTTAAATACATGTACCTGTTTCGCAAGTGAAACAAAAGCATACAAAGGCATGCACTTATTTCGCATATGAAAAAAAGGGCTAAATAGTAATCATATATACATATATACATATTCATATTTATATAAATATAGTTTGTTTTAATGATGCCTATAAAAGCAGATAACAGCACTGACAATTAGTATATATATTTAATTTGTACTGTTGTATGATGAGTAAACACTTGCATATTAATATTGTCGTAAATGCAAAGATATGTAAAAGTTTTTTGTTCTGGATTTATATTATCAAAATTAACACATAATATAAACTTGTGTTTAACATTAAAACATGCATTTTACTATAAATGTAAAAGGACGTATATGCACATAAACATGTTTGGGGTCCCCTTATCGACTCATAAAGTATCCAAATAAACGCATAATATAAACATGTTTTTAACTATAAAACATATATTTAACTATAAATATAAAAGGACTTATAAACCTGCTCAGGTTTTCCTTACGGACTCATACATACAACAAGTATTACTACTTCTATTTGTATCGAATTCTAATGTTATTATATAAAAACAATTGTAAGCAAATGTATAGATACATCTATACATGTTTCAATTAATTTATCTAAATATATATGCATATTTTATAAATATACACATGTTTTTAACGGTAACTCTATAAGGACGTATATGCACATAAACGTGTTTTAGGTTTTCCTTATGAACTCATACAGTCACTAAATTAACACATACTGTAAACATGCATTTAACTATAACTATAAAATGACGTATATGCACATGTTTTTAACTATAACTTTAAAAATGACGTATATGCACATAAACATGCTTCAGTTTTTCCTTATGGACTCATATATACATAAATTTTTACTACTTTTACAATACTATTATAATATAGTTATAATTATATTATACAAAAACGTGACTGTGAACAAAATGTAAACATACATCTGTACATGTTTCATTTAATTTATCTAAGTATATGCATATTTTGTTAAAGGAATAGCCATTTTGATATCCGAATATATAAACAACGGCACGCATATATAAACATATACAACTATACATACATATACACATACATATGTATATATCCATACACATACACACATACATACATATGCACACATATACAAGTACATATATACACATACACATACATATATATATATATACACGCCAATACTTACTCATTCACATATACGTATTTGCACATTATTAACACGCATGCATCTACATACGTATGCACACATATACAAGAACATAAATACACTTACACACATACATATATACATGTATATATATACACGTCAATACTTACTCATTCACATAAACGTATTTGCACATTATTAACACGCATGCACCTACATACACATCCAATCTTAAACATGTTATGCAATATTTCACCGAAAAAAAAACAACAACAAAAAAAAACAATGAACAAAAAGTATAATCTATGTGCTGTTGTGTTTAAAGTATTTTTCCATCTTAGGCAAGTTTATAAAAATCTAAGTAAAGGTAAACTTTTAGTTCGCTTGTACTTCATGTATGTAGATAGACACGCATCTGTGTGCGATTGAGTGGAGTTTATATTGATAAAAATGATATAATTGTGCGCATGTAGCGCACCTTTTTAAGGGCAAAATGCATGCTGCTGTTTTTCAGCATAACTATGTTACAAAAAGTTTTAGTATGGATTTATTATCAAGTAATAGTGTCTAAGATTTACTTGGCTTTAACATTTGCCTATACTTTTGTAGCTATATTTCCTGAGTCATGCTAAAGACATTAAAAGATTGTTGCTTGAACAAACATTCCATATGTTTTGGTTGAGTGTCTATATACCTATGATACACATGATAGCAATCAACGAGTAAAAGCACGGGAGAATCATGGTCATGTGTTTATGTTAATTCGGTGATGAAAAAACAAGAGGATATTGTCGTCATATGTTAATGTTAATTTGGCGTTCAAAAACACGGGGATATCATGGTGCACTGTTCTTTTGAAAGTGTACAATAAAGAAGAGGCGATCTACTTAACGTCGAAAAACCTATTGTTTAGGCCATTCCATTCCCATCCACTGTTTGTAGTCTTCGAAAGCGATTGGTCGTATCTCGCCTTTTGTTGTTTTGTGATATAATTTGCCGTCCCATGACCAGACAGCTTCATTTTCAGGCAGTGCCTTTTTAATTGTCATCAACACCTTCTGGTTTATGTTCGTAAGGTCTTCATTTATATAAATGCTTGAGCCCTTAAACACTTTTCTATTGGACATCACATAATTACGCTTCTGTCTCGTGACGAACTTGACGATGATCGGCCTTGTATATCCTGCCTTGAACTTACCAAGCCTATGTGAACTGTCAATATCGCTCATCTGCAGATTCAGCCCTTCTATTTTCTGAATTAATTGCCCAATGACTTTCTGAGTTGTAGTCTCCGCCGTTTCGCCTAATGCTGCCACGTGGTTGTTTTGTGTTGAATTCGAACTTTCTTGTATTCCAAATATTCGGACATTGTTCCTACGGCTATACTGTTCAATAGAGTTGATTTGCCCCGAATTAAAATCTGTGTTCTTGGATGTTATCTGAATTTTGTTTGTCTTGTTCTCGATTGCTTTTAATTTGTTTCTCCAGCCTATCAACCTTCTCCTTAAGTTTGTCATTTTCCTTTTCTTTCTCGAACAATTTCTCTTCGAGGACTTCAACTTTGTGTTCTACTGACTTTAAGAACTCATCCTTAGTCTGATTTATAATTTCAACAATCATTTGCTTAAAACTTTTGTCTTGTCCTGAAAAAAGGTTTTCAAGTTTCTTACTAATATTTGCGAGTTTTTGCTTTATATCAGCCATTTCTTCTACAGATGTCTGTCCACTTTCAATTATTTCGCTTATTGTTTCTTGTTTTGGGTTAGCTTTACCTTTCTTCTTTTTTTGTTTTACTGGCTCTCTACTTGTACTTGTATTTGTATTTGTAAAACTTGCAACTCATTCACTGCTACTCGAGTCACTGTGTTTTCTTTTCGACGCATCAGACATTGCATTGTAACATCAATAACTTTTTTTGATGACTATACTTCCATTTGATCATTGTTGAATTTTAAAGGCTATGCATGTTTTCCTCGTGCATAGTGTAGTTAATAACAAGCCAACATGGCTGCCTGTTAGCCCTCTACCTCTGAAGATTCGATTTGATAAAAAGTCAATTAAATCATTTAGTCTCGAGAGAGCGAAAAATAAAAGAAATTTTTATAATGTTACCGTTTATTTGATATTCCGATTTATCCAACTTTTAACACTGAATTGTAATTTTTTTCACGTTAAATCCAACAATTTTACCCTTGAGAAAAACACATCTCCTCACTCACTCATTCAACCGGAAGTTTGATATTTATCAACAATACTTTTTTCTATTTGGATCGTTTGGTATGCTATGAAAAGACAATAATTTGTCATATCTTAAGTCATTGTTGCAGAATGAAACACAACAGCGATAAGCTGCCATTTTCGTTTGTTTGCGTTATGAGCCTCGTTTTGGAATCAATATGGCCGACTCGTGATATCCGTCCATTTAGTCCCTCGATATTAGGTAACATAAACAATTTCCTTATAACATCCTAGATGATAAAAGCATGAAACTTCAACACTCAATCAATCAATATTTTTAAGCAGAGAAAACTCTGTTTACCTCCAAGCAGTCAACCATAACGAAATGCGTATGGCATTTGCAAATTATTTCTGAGCTGCTTAAGGTTTAAGGTTCAACGTACACGCAAGAAAAGCTTCCCCCCGACGAAGACCGCTTATTGTAAGAAATGAATTTGAATTGCTTTGCAATGGTAATTAATTAATCAACTGAAAAAGCATACTTGAATCATTTCTGAGGTTTTATAAACTGACTCACACAGTTATCGAACATGGCAAAATAATTGATGAAGTGATTCCGTTTGAATAAAATATACCCTCGTACAATTACAACTTAAAATAAAAAGTAATAAAATATCATACATTTAAATTTAATTGGCAATTAACTACTCAATGATTGGATACATACCAGAGCAACAACATCGCAGCTTTTTGAAGCACGTTGAAACGATACTAAAACAAGAATAAAATAAATATCGTCTTTGATTAAACAAAAGCTTCGGACGCATAGCATCACACATATTCAGACAATTTTCATGCAATATCAGGAATAAACAGTAATAATAGTTGCAAATGGTCTATTCACATGGCTGAGCAGGGTCATTAAAATCCCAAACAACGGCATATTCTTCATTGTATAAAGGAAAAAAGAGAGAAAAACATAAGATCGATTTCAGGTGAAAATACAACAATATATTACATATCTTCCTTTTAATAGTAACACAATAACGTCGCGAGCGGGCCAGCATTCGTATCAGGCGGTTCAATATAAATAGAGAATAACAGGTTACTGCCTGATCTTTTTGCAATATATCGGACAAGGCTTGAATAATATAACGCGTGGCTTGCCAAGTAGTACCCGGGGGGACCTTGACCCATTCAGCAAAGTAAAGCCATAACTCAACGAAAGAATCCAATTAGTTAAATATCGATTGAAACTATAACTCTTTTGTACATTTGATTGATGCCTATATTTGACCTTTAACAGGATTCATCAAACAGCAAAATTTATGTTAAAAACACAATTAGTCTACCTCGTTGGCAACTTTTATCCGATGCTCATAAGAATAAAATAACCCCGATGTGTTTTTCCGTTTTCTGTTATTCCATCCGTTTATCTAAAGACATTAAATCACACCTTTTGGCATTGTATCGAATGCTCACCACTGTCACCAAACATACGATTTACGAAATCCAATGACTTGTCGGAGCAATAAAAAATAATTGTATAACTATCGAAGCTTCAAATTATGCATTACAAACAGACAATCCGAAATATGTTTTGGATTCATTCGATGCATAATAAAGATTGAACTGTTAAATAAAAACCAACCACGTCCGAATTGTTGTCTCTAAAATCCATACAGTTTAGCAAAACTGATGTGTTTCGTAACAAAAATACGTCACATGAGATACGTCATAAATTGCTTAATAATTGAATAAAAATAAAACTACGGAATGCTGGTTATGTAATACAATTTGGAAAGGAACAAAATAGTATGATAGGTAATATTAACGATGTTGTGTGTAGCCTCAAAGCGGAAGTCAAAGTTTTGAAAAACCGGAGAAGAAAATTACCAATTTTCGGCTTTTATAAGTGGCTTCCCATGCCTGCTAGCTAAACCCTGGACCCCAACTACACGCCTGCTAGCTGAACCCGTGACCCCAACTACATGCCTGCTAGCTGAACCCTGGACCCCAACTACATGCCTGCTAGCTGAACCCTGGACCCCAACTACATGCCTGCTAGCTGAACCTTAGACCCCAACTACATGCATGCTAGCTGAACCCTGGACCCCAACTATATACCTGCTAGCTGAACCCAGGACCCAACGACATGCCTGCTAGCTAAACCCTGGACCCCAACTACATGCCTGCTAGCTGAACCCTGGACCATTACTACATGCCTGCTAGCTGAACCCTGGATCCCAACTACATGCCTGCTAGCTGAACCCTGGACCCCAACTACATGCCTGCTAGCTAAACCATGGACCCCAACTACACACCTGCTAGCTGAACCCTGGACCCCAACTACATGCCTGCTAGCTGAACCTGACGTGCTAGAACCTTATCTACTAGCTTACCCGTCATGATAAGAACCTGTATTATGAACACTTTGACAGACATTGTTTATAATATGCAGTTGTTATAGCAATATTTTATTTCCTTTTGTTAATAGATTTAGGTCTATTTTTAGGTCTGATTACATTTAAGCGAATGTAAAGATACAATCTTTCCCCACCCATGCACGTCATTTACTAGAAGTTTGTTGTTGTTTTTTAAATGACTTTTTACTTCTTTTAGTGTTCCTGCACAGTGGGAGGAGATATAAACAGTGTCTCAATTTTTATTTGCTCACCAGAGCACATTGTGCCCATGGTGATGTTTTATAATTGCCTTTTGTCTGTCATGTAACATGCGCCTTGTTAACACTTTAGAGGCCACATTTATACCGATCTTCATGAAACATGGTCAGACGATTTGTTCCAATTATATCGTGGACAAGTTTGAAAATGGCTTCAGTTGGTTGGAAAACATGGCCGCCAGGGATGGGGCATTTTTCCTTATATGGCTATAGTAAAACATTGTTAACACCCTGAAAGTCACATGTATAGTTTAATCTTCATACAATTTGGTCAGAACATTTGTTTTAATGACATCTTGGGCTTCAAAGAACAGGTCAGTTCCTCTGTAACTCGGGTGAGAGACTTTCGGCCTTTCAGGCCCTCTTTAGATTTCACTTAAATTAATCTGGATATTTTAGCAATTAAGCACTATAAGAATTGCATTTTATACATATCTTCACTTATGAAGACAGTGCATTGTTTGTTTTTTTAGTTAGTTATGTTTTTCATTTAATTCTTAAGACAATGCAGAGTGTTGTTCTGGTTTGATCTCACAAAATCTCTGTGACTCTGTACATAATTTGTTTCACTATAGGTTTAGAAATGTTACAAAAGGGTTTGTACGTGTATGATTGAATGTCGCACTTGAGAGAATTTACAAAACCTTTTGTAAGGTGACTTTTTCAAATAAAGATTATCAGCGCAATTCCAAGAATGACTTTCGTTTAGACAAAAAAACAATTCAGTTCTTGATGTGTTCTTATTTCGTTTACATGATTTAAAGCATTACAATTCACTAGCAAAAGATCATTTGTATTTGTCAGTTATTTGTAATGACTTGATATATCCATTAATGATGAAATGAAACAGCTTATTTGATTTGAAATTTAGCCTTGTGTTATTTCATTGCAAATCAATCTTGCTGGTTTTGTTAAAATATTTAATATTAAATTTAATTTTTATTATTCTACTAGGTTTATTTTTAATTCCCACTAAAACATATCATTTCAAAGCCATACTAATCAAAATGGCAGTTTATACACGTGTGAAAATGCATATACTTTTTTGGTACAGTCTTGTCCATACCGTTCACCACTCAGTCCCCATACCAATTTCTTTCACCACACCCGCTGGCCGTATCCTTTTCGGTTAAAGGTATATCTAACTATGATGATTTCTGATAAGGATACGTTTTTATTACTGAAATGAAGATGTTCAAAACATACCCATGACGGGGCAAATTTGAACCACATGGTTATTACTTTAACTTCTTGGTAGAGGAGAACCATACGATATCGTAAAGTGGTCCTCTACCAAGTCTGTTCAAATTATGCCCCTGTGTGTATTTGGCGTCAGATATTGATTTAAGTGTAAGGCAAAGGTTTTCGCATTTCATTGCTATATAATTACACCCTGAACGTATTAACAAATAGGTAAGTAAATATCTTACAAGAGCAATAAAATCGATTGCGTCACAGAGGCATGTGGTTCGCTGAGATATATTTTTTATTTAACATATATTTCGCCTTAGTTACATCTAAAGAAGACATGATAAAAGAGTGCCAAGGTGACCCTATATCACTCACCTTGGCTATTTATTTTATGTAGAATGAGACTATTGATTTTGTTTTTAATGTAGATATATGATTAATAACGGGTATTGATGAACAGATATGAAGACCAACGAACATTTGCACAAGAAATTCAACACATAAGGACGACCTTACGACCACTTAGCTCACTCGATGGTGTTCATTCATATTGAAGTCTTTACGTGTCATGCAGGAGCTCAAACACGTATAAGCACACACACATGACCTGATATACACACACATAAAGTTATAATATACGCATGAAAACATGATAAGATAACATGTTTACAAACATCAACAAACAATGCAGAATTGCATATTGGAATATAGCAGGTAGTCATGTACACAAAATATTTTGTTTTTGTTTACTTAAAATTTAACACAACTTCATAGTCGTGTACACAAACATATTTTGTTTTTGTTTACTAAACATTTAACAATACTTCATGTGTTGCATACAAATTACTTATTACGTATTCCCAAAATAGGAAAACCAAACTGTATATAAGATATTGTTGCAAGTGACCCACAAATGTTTCTCTGCTAGTCGTAATATGTGTTATGCTTCTTTTATGGACAACGAATTTATTTATTTATTCAGAATTATTAAGTGTTATGTATTATTCAGCCACTCTATATATTTAGTCAAACACTCAATGATTTGCACAAATTAGCAACACGTGATAACATATTAAATATCTTTAAAAAAACAACTTAAAATATAATTCATTCACCCACTGAGGGAGACTGGCTAGCAATAACACTGGTAATGTAAACTAATTAATACTAATAACTCAATGAAACTACAATAAACGAACTGGAATCAACAAAACTATAATATATGTACAATCATTAAATAAATTATGAATGCTACCATTTCATCATTATGCAAACTAGCTAAACGTACAAGCACTTGACACAAGTTGATACGGGATACTGAAATACGATCCGCACTTATTTTGATTGGTTTGATTAGTTTAATGTAAGGCCATTCAATGTAAATGTATATAGTGAACAGAAGTATTTTGATAAATATTTGTCAAATGTGTATAACATATTACTATGAATAATTTGTAAACATATCCTTATTAACAGATAACATTAATTATATAACTATGAGCGCAAATAAGGCGCACTTTTTGATGACATTATCTGTCAACCAGTTTTGTCCCAAACAATATTTATATTTATTCTATATCCAATAAATTCATCCAATCGGCACGCTTCATATGTACCACGTGACCGTCCAATATATTCCGGTATTGGATCCAAAAAGTCTGTATTTTTTCCATATTGGACAGTTGAGTACAAGTGCACTAAGCAATTGTTTTATAACGATAAAAGCCGTTACCGAGAAAAAGTATCCGAATTTACTATAATCGACTCACACGGGCGCTTGTCTTGAAAATAGCATAGATGCAATTAAAGCATTTTCAAATAAAAATTAAAATGAGAAAAAGAGCTGAAGGAAGGGATGTAGAATAAAAAGCTTATTAAACGTTTCACTGTACAATACGGAGATATATTTGGACGAGCACATAGTTTGACGTCATATTGGACGAGCCGTATTTCTCAGTATATAGCCTGATAGATAATTACATAAATGTACTTAAGGTAATCTTTTGAAAATAGATTATCAATATGTACATATGATCACACACAATCACCTGCATTGACTCTTTCTTTGTACATCGATACAAAATATTAATGGCATTCTTTCAACTATCAACTTGTACTAATATGGTATTAAAATTGTAATATTATGTTATAAAATATGGTTGTATGGTTTAATTTCAGAATAAATTAGGCTTGAAGCCTATAAGTACACATACATATAACACACAATCATCAATGTAGTCAACAATGTTCAATGACATACATGCATTTACATATTCAATTCTAGCAGTGCAACTTAAGAATTAACAATAAAAGGAATTTGCAACTCTCAAGACATGCATATTGAAAATACACGGCTATTTTTTAACATGTATATGTATTTATAAAACATTGTACCGTAACATACTAATTTAAGGTAGGTATATGCATATTGTAAAGTCGTATCTTATTCAAATAAACTTGAATGATCTAAGAATGTGTATACATATAGCTTGTATTGCCATGACTACAAATAGACAGTTATATATGGAGCGAAACTATTAAAAATTCAATTCATTTCTCAATTCAGCTGCTTTAAAAATAAATGTTGCAATATTTTTAATTGTTTTTGCGTTGTCAGTTGGTAAGAATTTGATAAATTTTAACATATTTGTGTGATTCCAATACTATCTATGTATATAATATTTAGTTACTGTTTATGCTATTTAGTAGTATCTTTATTAAGTGGATAACAAGAGGCATACACAAATAAACCTGTTTCTGTAGATGTCACTGATTGTAAAAAATGACGTATGAACTCAAAACGACGATACTGCAATATACATCAACCGTGATACAAGTTCATCATACCATAGTTGTGCTAGATTTGTATAATTAAGTAAGTAAATTAGTGCAGTATTTTTATTATACCATTGTTATGCAACATTTATAAAGTCAGATAGGCAAAGTTACCTTGATGATCGGTATATTTATAGAGCAAGAGAACATTTTTAGTGGAATTATAAACTAAAACGTGGAGGTATTTTCATATGACACTTGACCCATTGTTGGTTGCTGTGTTGCCTTCGTATGCCTATGATTCTCGTCCTGTGGGTACTGTAATGTTAGCTTTCTCCACATGGGTATCAATTGTTCTTTATTTACTGTGTATGTTCATCATGTGTTCAGGTGCTCAGTGTTGTTTACGTCACCTTGGGCTGATAATAATTTGTATCTCGTGTTTGTGCACTGTCCCTTTTGTATATAGTTGTATAATATTGTTGTTCTTCTTTGCTTATATATAAAGTATATTAATTTATTACATGTACTATTAATTTCAATAAAGTAACATTATGTTAATACTCTAATGTAATATAATAACACTTTCTCACTACACGTTGTTTTGTTACGTATCTGTTTGTATAGCAAAGATGTTTACATTACTTAAATAACATACGTATAATATATCTGTTAAACTGAAGGTAACCATTAGATTGGAATGTTAATTACATTGGATTTCTTAATAAACATATTAATTAATGAGCAATTGATACAAGACATTACAGTGTTCAAAGACAAAGGTTTTATACTCACTTCATGACATATGCAAGCCGTCATAGAGGTGAGGATTCGTTGATTTTGGTGACAAGTCGTCGTACATTTCGTGAGAAGACGACTCTTTGGTAGCACGATTTTCTCCAGCTGATCTTAAAAATTAAGGTCATCTGTCATAAGCTCTTAAATGTTTAACATGACTATACGTATGGAAAACATATTTTGACATTTACAAGTACGTGTATATCGTTTGCTCTGCTATGTGATACTCGAAACGGCCTGATTTTATTCATACAATTTCCATTATTGACAATACACATGCAAGTGTAAAAACATTAGCTCATTGGAATTAAATAATATGCATCCTCCTGAACAATATCGGTGTTTATTTCGAATATTGCTGAAGGAACATTGTGTATTTCTATGATAAATTTAAACATAAGCAATTAAATTGTAAATAATACAGTTCAGTATATATAAACTTCATGAATGTGTAAGCACCGATTTCTTGACTTATGCCCAGCGAAGGCGCAATTGACAAATTTGAAGAAACGCGAAGTTAAAAAAAATAGCCATGCTTTGCAATGAAAATAAGTCACGAACGCAAACGATTCATCATGTACTGTTAATTCGATCAAGCCTGATAGAAAAGAACCACGTCGATATACGTACACATATGTTTATATTGTAAAGCGGTTTATATGATAAATGATAAATAACTTACAATAATTATATAATTATATAGCAATGTCAACATATTCTGGTATTTTACATGCGTCTTTAGCTAGTTATATGTTCAGTATTCATGTTATTTGTAGTACTTAATAGCAATTATTCTTTCATCTAAATAAAGTTATATTGACTAAAACAAGACCTATATATATATATATATATATATATATATATATATATATATATATAATTCTGCTTTGTAAATTATATGTAAGTATTTGTATATGACTCATCCGCATCAATACAATTGTATTTGAAAAAATAACTGATTTATATGTTTAATCGCAATATTATTGCATGTATTTGGTTGATTACTTTATTTACATAACAAACACTTATTTATTTGCATTTACTTACTGGAGATGTTTCCTTCTGATTATCAGCACACTTAATACTATTCCAGCCGCTACAACAACTCCAAGAACCGAAGACACAGCTAATATGGCGTTGTAATACTTATCAGTTTGACCATGTGGGCTCATAGCTGCAACAAACATACAGGATCTAACATGTTTGTGATGAGTAACATATCATAGAGAATGATTATGAGGAAGAACAATTATAACAATCCGGATTTGTTCATAAATTAATACTATTCATATCGTATTTGATGGAGTAGTAGTAGAAGTAGTAGTAGTATTAGTATTAGTAGTATTAGTAGTAGTAGTAGTAGTAGTAGTAGTAGTAGTAGTAGTAGTAGTAGTAGTAGTAGTAGTAGTAGTAGTAGTAGTAGTAGTAGTAGTAGTAGAAGTTGTTGTTGTACTAGTAGTAGTAGTAGTAGTAGTAGCAGCTGTTGTAGTAATAGTAGCTGTAGTAGTAGTAGTAGTAGTAGTAGTAGTAGTAGTCGTCGTCGTCGTAGTAGTAGTAGTAGTAGTAGTAGTAGTAGTAGTAGTAGTAGTAGTAGTAGTAGTAGTAGTAGTAGTAGTAGTAGTAGTAGTAGTAGTAGTAGTAGTAGTAGTAGTAGTAGTAGTAGTAGTAGTAGTAGTAGTAGTAGTAGTAGTAGTAGTAGTAGTAGGTGTAGTAGTAAAAGTAGTAGTTGTAGTAGTAGTAGTAGTAGTAGTAGTAGTAGTAGTAGTAGTAGTAGTAGTAGTAGTAGTAGTAGTAGTTGTAGTAGAAGTAGTAGTAGTAGTAGTAGTAGTAGTAGTAGTAGTAGTAGTAGTAGTAGTAGTAGTAGTAGTAGTAGTAGTAGTAGTAGTAGTAGTAGTAGTAGTAGTAGTAGTAGTAGTAGTAGTAGTAGTAGTAGTAGTAGTAGTAGTAGTAGTAGTAGTAGTAGTAGAAGTAGTAGTAGTAGAAGTAGTAGTAGAAGTAGTAGTAGTAGTTGTTGTTGTTGTTGTCGTAGTAGTTGTTGTACTAGCAGTAGTAGAAGTAGTAGAAGTAGTAGTAGTTGTTGATGTTGTTGTTGTAGTAGTAGTAGTAGTAGAAGTAGTAGTAGTAGAGTAGTAGTAGTAGTAGTAGTAGTAGTAGTAGTAGTAGTAGTAGTAGTAGAAGTAGTAGTAGTTGTAGTAGTAGTAGTAGTAGTAGTAGTAGTAGTAGTAGTAGTAGTAGTAGTTGTTGTAGTAGTAGTAGTAGTAGTAGTAGTAATAGAAGTAGTAGTAGTAGTTGTTGTTGTTGCTGTTGAAGTAGTAGTAGTAGTAGTAGTAGTAGTAGTAGTAGTAGTAGTATTAGTAGTAATAATAGTAGTAGTAGTATTGTAGTAGTAGAAGTAGCAGTAGTAGTAGTTGTAGTAGTAGTAGTAGTAGTAGTAGTAGTAGTAGTAGTAGTAGTAGTAGCAGCAGCAGCAGCAGTAGTAGTAGTAGTAGTAGTAGTAGTAGTAGTAGTAGTAGTAGTAGTAGTAGTAGTAGTAGTAGTAGTAGTAGTAGTAGTAGTAGTAGTAGTAGTAGTAGTAGTAGTAGTAGTAGTAGTAGTAGTAGTAGTAGTAGTAGTAGTAGTAGTAGTAGTAGTAGTTGTAGTAGAAGAAGTAGTAGTATCATCGGTCAATGTGAGGAGCAGTTGAAACCAAATAACCCTTGATCGCATGCTGTGAAGGTGTAGCAAAAGATACGGTTAAGTTGTGAGTTGTAGTCGAGAGGTAATATTTGTAGCAATTTTAAACTCAGTTGGAGCATTAAAAAAAATAAACGATATACATGCTTACGTGTGCAGAAACCATTTTCCATTCTGAATCCATCGTGGCATTGAAGAGACCCTACGCACGATCCATTGTCGTGATGACACGTGTCACAGTGACAGTCCATAGCGCAGCTTTGTCCGTAGAAACCAGGTTTGCAGGCTGTGTTTTAAACATAAAAATGATATAATTTGAATAGTAGTATACGATAACAATTAAATACACACCATTGATTGTCACAGTAGTGACGAATACCCCTTGACGCCGTAGGTCGATATATAACGCAAAATGTAACATCATATTTTTGACCTGCCAGTTTGACCTCAGAGGTATTGAGCAAAATATATTGTAACATAATCATTATTTAACTTGTCTTCCGTATTGTTTCAGGAGTAACATATTCGAAAATTATCTGCGATACAAGTATTTATAAAATACATGCCACTTAAGGTGTTGCGAGTTATTTTTTACTAAGGGTCATGATTTAATTATTTATAGTAGAGAGCCATAAAACCATGTTACATATCAAAAATAACGTTGTCGTCCTTTTCTTGCTTCAAACATGTATTTGTTTTTATAAAACCTCTCATTATAGAACATAATTTTAACTGAAAAAAAATGTTATTAGTTGTATTTTGTAAACATAGGTCAATACAAATTTCACATAAACAAATGCCTATTCTAACGCAAAATGCATGCAACTTTGAATGGTTTAAGTTAAAACTTAAAAGTGAGGGGAGTGGGATTTACGCGTACAAACTTCGGCTAGGGACAGACGGAAAGACAGAAAGGAAAACCGATCGACATATAGACGGCTATTGTAATTCCATTATATACCTTTTTGCTTCGTAAAGGGGTATTATAACGAGAGAATAAATTCAGAGAAAATGATATGATCACTATTTAAGAGTAAGCAACCAACTACGGAAAATACGCAACATAAAAAAGAGAAAGTCGAAATAAACTTTGTTGAGATTTTGTCCTAAAATTTCAACTACATGATACAAGTCAGATTCCCGATTATTGTATCACTAAGTCTGCACTAAATTTTTAAAGACACTATCCATAATCATATTACTGCCGTAAAAATGCGATCATATAATCCGCACCCTCTCACATATGTTCGTCAATGAAAATAGTCTTAACACAACAGTATTGTAAATGCTTCATAATTGTGAAGAACATGCAGCATGAGGGTTTCGAAAAACGGATTACATGAAAGAATTAAACAGCTAACAGTACTGGTGTGACGATGCTTTTGAAAAGGATGGATATAAAAGCATCAATTTAAGTTTATCTATATCACCACAATTGTGTATTTTTTTTGCTTGTCATTTATACGCATCCTTAATTTAAGATTCGGCATAGCTGCAGTGTGCATGGCCTTTTAGACAATCCACAGTTCTTTGTAAAACTTTATTAACAACAAGAGGCTTTGTTGGCATAATTTTTTCGTACCCAAAATTTTCGTACCCAACATTTTCGTACCCACATTTTTCACATTTGAGTACGAAAAAGAAATATGAGTAAACACATTTTGGGTACGAAAAAAATGGGTACAAGAGTGTTGGGTACGAAAAAAACTTTGGATAGAACATTTTGGGTACGCAAAAATTGAGCAAAAAATGTGGGTACGAAAAATATTTTGATAGGAAAAAAATGGGTATGAAAAAACGAAAAAAAAATGTATTTGAACAAAAATGAGTACGAAAAAAATGGGTTCGAAAAAAATGGGTAAAAAAAAATTGGGTACGAAAAAAAATTGCGTACGATTTTTTTAATTACGGAAGATGGGGTACCTGTCAGTATACCGGGGTACGCAAAAGTATCATTTGAAAATCGGTGTACGGTGTAGACTACTTCAAAGTACCCGGAGTACGGAGAAGTAGTACCCGTGGGGAACTTGACCCATTCAGCCTAAGTACCGGTACATAGATTGTAAGAGATAAAAAAATTTGGTACACAACAAATTTGGGTACGAAAAAAAATGTGTACGAACAAACGGAAAAAAATTAGGTACAAAAAAAATTGGGTACGAACAAAAATTAGGTACGAAACAAAAATTTGGGTACGAATTTTTTTATATGGAAAGATGGGGTACCTGTAAGTATACCGGGATGCCCAAAAGTATCATTTGAAAATCGGTGTACGGTGAAGTATACTTCAAAGTACCCGGGGTACGGGGAAGTAGTTCCCGTGAGGAACTTGACCCATTCAGTACCGTACATAGATTGTAAGAGAAAAAAATTGGGTACAAACACAAATTTGGATACGAACAAAAATTGGGAACGTAAATAATATGGCTGCGAAAAAATTGTTGGGTGTCTGGTTCCTGTCCCGAACCTCTCGATAAATTTGAAGGAGGACGGGGACCAAGATGCCTTTAGCTTTATCAATGATAATCAACGAGGTATGCCGATTGAGAAAATTTAGCTAACTCAATCGGACTGTCTGGGTCTTTTACATAGGTCGCCATTGCGAAGAATGTGTTCACGGTATGATAACTATGAAGCAGCATCGTCAATAATAGTTCAAAGCCGTTTGAACTGTTTGAATAGAGGAGCCTGACTGAGGCACTGCAACAGTAATTGAGCACACAATTTAAGTCTTAAATATCGCTTAATCATTTTCCAATAATAAACATTTATAGGCTCGCAGAAAATTAATACATAATAATAACACGGTAATGTATTACATACAAACATGACAATGTTTAATGACGAATCAATTTCGTACCAAATCTGAACCTCTTCCTGATAATGAATTTAACGCGAACATATAATGATATGTATATACTGCACGTTCCTCCGAGAAGCGTTTTGATCGGTCGGTTATGAATTTCAGATTCGCTCGCCCGCCGTTATTTACCACCGTTTAGACCCAGGTTATCTATTCAAAAAGGCTAACCCCAAACGGTCCGTACAGCGTAGGTCCGTCAACCCCGGCCTCTTCAACAATATGACCTGAGTTGTATAAGTTAATACAATCTATTTTAACAACATGCAACATCATGAACCTGCATATTTGAATTCCAGGATTATTTAAATTTGATCAAACTGACAATCAGGTCAGTGTCAATGTCAAAATTAACATTTAAACTAAAATAGTACTTGCATTACTCAAATTTATGTCAATCTCACATGCGAAAGTTAATACGTGTCCAAAATGGGGTACTCGCAAATATAGCAATATAACAATATACTCCAATGTAGCCAAGAGTAGCCAAGATCGCATGTGCTAGCACACACATTGCTATGTTATATAAGGGCAGAAGAAACAAACCTATTTAAATAATTATTAATCATGCATGTATTCCGTACATTTGCATGCAAGTGACTTTTGATGTTGTTTTGACAATGAAAAAAAAGACGAACACCATATGAATGAGTTAAACATCGTGCTAGGATGAATCTTGTTTTCAATCTTACCAACGCTACAGTTACTTATAGTCACTATCATTACATCTACATCACTCGGATATTTTCTGAAAGCTAAATATTCTAATAAATAGTGCATACATATTCACGTTGAATCTTAAATATGTTGGACAATGCACGTTTTAATATTGTATAGCATCAAGAGTCAATAAGTTGAGAAACCACATATTGTAACGTACCTACGCTACAGTTGTCACGCGTCCATCCTGTTGCACATTGGCTATCGGGACAGGTACCATCAATATGATGACATGTTACATTGTCGTAACAATGGCATATGGAGGAGCAGTTATTACCAAACGTCCCAGGGCTGCAGGCTAAAATCATAAACGTCAATTCGGCTATAATCAATCAAAGCGTTGAACGCTTAAAAACTGAGGCTTGCCATAACGTGAGCTCTACATCAAGTCCAGTTATAAGTAGATTTTCAAGAAAACAATCTGATTATGAATAATGGTTAAATCATTGATGACACGTCGTTAAAATATTATTACTGATAAATATTCAATTAAACATGTTTATGTGTGGCGCTGTGGTAAGTTTCGTTGGCGGCTAGTTAAATTGAAGACAATGCAACAGTGGACATCAGTGTACAATCGCCATATCAAATTATTTGGGTTTTTTTACTTGCAGTAAAAACGACAACAGGTGTCACCGCATTCAGAAAACGATCCATTTATCGTTTAATCTCAACTGCAAACTGATTATTAACTAGTTTGTGTTATTTTCCTGTAACTTATTTCAGTAACAGTAATGTACAATCGATTAACTTATCGAATATTCCATAAAACTGGTATACAATAATATGTTAATTTAATGTACTCAGTTAGAGTTTATCGGTTTCAATCTTTGTCATGATTCTTACTTTCATTACAGGCGAGTCCTCTCCAGCCGTCTTGACACACCGCAGACATACATGTGCCCGTGACACTTTCACATGGTCCAGAAAGACAATGGCACTCTCTTGAACAGTTTGCACTGTACTTTCCGGGTAGGCAGTCTGAACAAAATAACATTTTAAAAGATACTCATAGTCAAGTACTTATATTTACCAATTATTGTTGCTTATTTAAATGTTTTAGCACTGCTTTATTCCATATACCAATTTTGTCCTGAGCTGTTAGTACAATAAAAAAATTAAGGTGGTTTAATGTGTTATGTGCAGACTCTTACTCTGTATTGAACAGCCTATACATGGAATATGTCATGGAAGACCAAATGACTTCTGCACATAATGTGCAACTAAGTGGCCGAGTAGTGTGTTTCACGGAAGTACATTGGTTGTTAAACAAACGTCTCGTGTTTAAATAATAGGTATCATTTTTATTTTTAATAGTTTATACATGTTGTTAATTAAAAAAAAACAAGAACGCTATTATATGAAATTTAGTAAAGTGGCGGATGCAAAACACGTCATTCAATTTAGCACACAGTGTTTTGGTAAATACTTTGTGTATTGTTTGAAGCATAGAGAAAACAGCAAAACAGTAAAGTCTAAAAACAACATTATGTATGACACGAATGACCCTCCCACCCCATTCCGATTTTGTATGAGACTCGACATACGCTGGAACAAGAAATATCTCACAATATGTTCGGCTTAATGATACATTAAAATGCACACACAGCTGGTCAATAAAGTTTACACATAAATATTCAAACTTATGAGATAACATTTTATATAGTTACATAATTAATTTAGGATATTAGATATACGTGCATGAAACATTAATAGTATATACATCATTTATGGTTAATTTAATAAGAATACTTGAAGTATGTGTTCTTCGTGATCGCAATAATTCACGAAAATTCGTGTTATATAGCTGTCAATGCAAAAAATAACAACAACAACAAAACATTGTAAAATAACTGTGTCCTGTATTTTCTAAAACAGTAATGTTAAACGAATCAACGGGTCTTGTTATAGTTTGACCCTGGAGTGGCGCTTCGCGTAAGGATATAATTGTATCATATAGAGAATACTAGATTAGCGTTGAATACAGAGAAGTTTATGTTGCGAGGCTTAGAACGCCGGGAGCGCGAGCCTTGGCGATCGCTTTCGGTGTTCGAGCCGAGCAACATAAACTTCTCTGCATTCAACGCTAATCCTAGTATTCTATTTATCCCATGTGATTTTTTTTCAACGTTACATTTAACATAAATAGATCTAATAACCTTAACAATAATTTTAATTCAGTCGTAAAAGCGCTTAAAATCTAACGAATGTAACCATGCGTAGTAATATAAATGTATTTGTTCTGGTACGCAAAATAGTCTTTAAAAAAATCACACACAAACTGTAAAACAAGTAAAAATATCACCATATGCCTCGATTCAATTTTACGCAGTATGCGATGTGTAACACATTACGACCGCGAAAAGAAGATTTTACTTTACTATAATTCATTTTATTTTCGAAACAAAATGATCAAAATCCAATATGGTGGCGATTGCTCCTGACAAAATGATGTCGATGTCAACAAACATGTACACCGTCGAAGACCTTGACAATTTCGTCGAGTAAACAGACAATTGCAGCGACTGACACTTTATTTGACTTAATATACAGGGCAATACGTTTTCCGACTTCGGACGACGAATTTAAGGACGCGCAGAACGTGTTTTTTATATAATGTTATGGGTATTCCGTGTGTGATCCGATGCATCAATGGCGCCCATGTTAAAATAATTTTCCTGAGAACAGGGAACGACAAAAGTACAAACAAAAACCAAAACACGTTCGAACTAGTATCTTACCTTTAATTATCCTTTAAAATCCATCTAATAATCCATTTAACTCAATAATTGACGATTTTGCATCTAGGGTCTTTAACAATTATGTTAGCATAGTTAAATAAAGACCCTTATGCATCCTATCACTATATTCAAATGAGTTTACGAACTCAATAAACTTTCTTCTTCGTCACACGCTACGTCATGTACTCTACATTACTGCTGTTAAAATGAACCAGAGCAGTTTATCAAATAATAGTCGTTGGTAAACTCGGTTGCATTTGCAGATTTCTGCATACATACATAATTATGTTTAAACATGCACAATATTTTATTTGTCTGTGGTAAATGCCCTTATTGTACAAGAAAATAATTTAATATATAAATACACAAAGAATGGAAAACATTCCATTACACAACAGATAAATGAGCGGATAATACCCGTGTACAAAATGGGACGTTCCGAATTCCAGTTTGGTGTTATTTTTACCATCTTATACTTTACACAGCTCTATGCCTAACGTGAATTAAATCGGAAAGCAAATATTGCAGATTATTTATGAATTGTGCGATATATGTATGGCTTGTACATTCTTAAATGTCAAAAGTATATGCATGGATTATAAACAATGCACATTACACGAAATAAGGAAAATGTGATAAATTGACAATTCAAATATGTCGATATACAGTACATGTACATGTGAAATAAGTCGCGTTTATAATAAATCGTCAAAAAAAATTGGGGGAAAATGACGCAATAAGTATGTCATTTTAGGACGCCATCAATCAGCTGATTCATTCGGATGGCGAAAAATTATGTCATATGACTAGATTTAAAGGTTGAAGGTCGTATAATTTTGAAGCTAAAGTTTTCTCGACTTTATTTCTTATGAAAATCATTCAGTGGTAAAGTAAAAAGTAGTCCGTGCACGTGACAGGTATATCCCACAAGGTTGAATACAGGCTAGTATATTCCATAAGGTGTTATACCGTCAATGTCGCGTTGAAAATGGGATAAAATTATGCTATGTGTTTACGCGATCTTGAACACATATATTAGAAAAGAGTCAACAGTATAAAATTGGTTAAAATTAAATAATGGGCTAAACGTTAAAACTTTACAAAAACGTTTATGTGTAAATTGTATTTTCCAGGTAGATTAACCAACCATTCCCGTGCACTGCTATATTTGAAACTTATACATTAATGCCAGTTAATTTCATCTGCCAGAGTTTGTTAGAAATTGAGTATCCATATTTAATACGAGATAAGCAACGAGGTGAATGATCAATCGCAGATAAGAGATCTATTAGTGATAGTTAAAGAAGATACATTGGTAAATAACTTCATTGAATACAATTGTGTGGCATTCACAGTCAAAACAGTATACAGCAGCAAACAACGTTAAGAATAAGATATAAGTCTGTTTTCCAAATTGTTTCCCCATTATAAATAAATTGGAAGCCAATGGTTTGTAGAATGTCTCTCAGCTGACATTGTAATGTTAGAATGCAACATTCGGGTCTAATAGTGAGGAAATCTTCAACAGTCCATTACCTAATGATGAGGCCAAAATCGAGGGTTAGACAGGAGGTACTTTCATACGCTAGTTATTGTGATTGTACAGTTTCAGAACTAATACGCGACACTAGGGGCCATAACCTCGGAATAAACACCAAAGCATAAAGGTGCATCTAGGTTTGTAAAATTTCAGTATCAATATTACTAGCGCGACATAAGTATAAAAGAAAAACCTTAAAATTAGGCCATAATTCCGATTGTGTCGAAAATCTGCGAACCAAAATATGGAGGTGCTTTAGTTCATATGCTGGATTATATGTGTGTGAATTATGCAATATACAAGTTAAAACATAAAATTCTTTGCTAACGAGCGATGACATATCTGCGGTTATGTTCGGTTTTGTATAAAACACCGAACCAAAAAATGGCGGTGCCAAAGTTCGTTTTCTTTTAAAGAGTCATCCGACATCCGATCTTTTTTTTAATTACGCGCGTCACAAAACAAATGTGATGGGCAGACAAACAAAAACAATATGCCCCCTCTAAAGGGGGGTGGGGTGGTGGGGGGGGGTACACCAAACGATGATACGAAGTACGCATTGAACAACCGTGAAGATAACAATAGTTTAGAACATTAGGACATTGAACGGAACGCCTTACAGTTTGATTGCTGAAATCAACTTTTTGTGCCATGTGCCTTATAGGATCTGTACAGTTATTCATACATTACATTTCCTGATTTAGTTATTAACAGACAGCTGATAGGCAATGCGAATTTAAACCATTTTATTTCGATCGTATTCATACTTGCATAGTATCCGAAACACAATAGGTAAATTAACATTGTTTACAGATAAAAAGAAACGATTTTAAATTTAACACGACGATAATTGAAATGGCATACAGGGCGCTTGTTCAAAACTGAACCCACTTTAAAACGATAGAAAAAAGCATATTTAGCAAACTTCCCAATAATACCCGTGTAAGAAGGTATATAGTGGGTGTAACAAATTGCTATTTAATACGCGTATCATTTTGTAAAGAAGGCTTTCTTACTTAAACTCCAGTTTGCCATGCAAATTATACTTATCGTAAAAATAGATTTAAGAACTATAAAGCTCTGCACGGTAATTGTTTCGTGGTTATATCACTTTTAAATAAGTAAGCATAGACAATGAAACAAATATCATATAACTGACTGAGACGTCACGCAAATCCACGTAACATTTTGTGTATTAAAAAAAGGTCAATTATTACAATAATTGGAAAACATTCAGCTTCAAAGCATTTTACCTGCTTGTCGGTATATCATAATCTCGCATATTGTCAAATGTGTATTTGTTGTCATGATATTTGATAGGACTTCACCCGAAACTCGTACACGATATACTTCGCGTGGAGGAGCCAGTAAAGTCATCGCAAACGACCGGTTATTCGAAGTGAACGCTTCGTTTTGAAGTGATTGATCCTGTTTTCCCAGTAACAAGGTGATGTTGTCAAACTGACTAAAATCTGTAAAAAATATTAAAACATACATGTGCGTCGTATATGAAGGTTATCTTGCCTATATAAGATAATAACAAGTTGTTTGAATATTTTTTGTTTTATGATATAATCAACATAACTTCATTTTAAACAAAATTCATATCATTAAAATACTATCGTTCAATACTACCAAATAAACACGGGTCAGTAATTAATTTACTAGCTGGAAATAGTAACAGAATTCAACATTGGATGGTACAATAGCCAGTTACCTTAAGCCGTTAGTGATGATGGTATACCAACTATGGAGGTTGACGAAATGTATGATCATTTTGTGACATTATTAAACTGTGCAGAAACTTCGATAACGAAATAAGACACCGTGATTTCCTTGTAAATGATTAATGCGAGAAAACAACGTAACGGAGCAAAGCAAGTTGAGTGACGTGTATTAAATGGATCTGAATGTCGGGAACATCTTGTGAAAACAATGGGGACGATATATTTCAGAACTTAAAATCCGACGGACGCAAAAAAAACAACAACAATAGTACAATTATGCATGAACACGTTGCAAAGTTGAAAGGCTAGATGGCCAGCTAATATTTCGAACTTATATGTGTTACATTGTGTTGCATTGCACAATCACTCTAGTCCAGCCAATGTCTTGTCAGAACAAACACATGATGGCAAACGGATGTAGTCAAGGCAACATGAAAATAGTGGAAATTATCAAAATACGGAATTTTTTTAAACAAAAAAGGGCGATCAAAGCAATTATTGATTAATTCATTTTATGAGCGTACAGCTGTAATGTTTTGCTTTCCAAGCTTTGGAGGAAATACAAAAATATATGTTTAAAGCGGATTTCTAGACAATCATGTTAATCTGTGATATACATATCACTAAACCTAAATATGTTTTAATTAATTAATCGTTGATCTATACGCACGTATATCTATACGTCCTAGAACTAGAATCTTTTCCACGAGATAAGTCTTGTCCAGTGTCAGTTGCACCCATGAAGGTCTTTGAAGAGCTGCGCAACCTCTACAACATATCGGAATGAATTGGATATTTAAAATACCATCGTTGACCCGATCTGCGGGCCAGTATGGATCCCCGTCTGATGTTACCGCGATGCTTGTATTAAGGATCTGGATGGGATCTGAAATAGAAACAAACAATTCTGATTATACAAAGATAACTTAATTTAAAGCAAATGTCTATCGTACAACGTGTGTCTGTTGATGCCACAGTAATATGATTTGTATTGTAAGTCTGTCGTTGTCTTATAGAGTATATGTTTATGCATCGAATGTCTCTTTAAATGTTGTTCGCACACTATTTATGGAGTGGTGTTATCTTTATTAATGCTTTCTTGTGTTGTTGATATGAATTTCGGATATCTTGGTAGACCACATTCATGAACAAAATAGATATATGAAGGTTCGCCAAAAACGGCTTATCTGCTTAAGACATGTCATCAGTACTTACATAATTTACTTCCTATGCAGATAATTTACTTATTTAGCGAATCACTTTTTATAGGACATGCTGACGTAATGACAATTTTTAAATATTTAAACATGAAATAAATAACATATATATAATGTTCCATTAACACACAAGCATCATTTAAATAAATAGAAATATATTTAACGATTTCTTTGCTTTGGACCAGAGTTAGTGTACGGTATCTGTCATAAGTGTAATAAGATACTCATATTCTCGTGTATTCATATCGTACAAACAAACTCATTCAAGAAAGAATGTAGCAATTGATTCTTCCGTCTGTCCGTCCGTCAGTTTACCAAGCTTTTGCGGAACATATCTAAGGAAGTATAGGAGGAAGAAAGAAAATTTCAAATAAAGACGAAGGGTTTATTATTTAGAGATCAGTTATTTTGGGGAAAATGTAGTATCAGAAAACCTGTAGGCAATCAAATATATCAAAGTCTCCACCCATAAAACCTTTTTAGCAATCTTCAAAGAAGATTGGTGTATTAATGCTTTACAAATTAATGCACACACCTTCTAAAAATTAAATAATTAATATGACCGGTTCAAATTTAAGCAATCGAAATATAATGTATGCAAACACGTGATATGTTACGCATGGTTAAGACATACTATAATATTGTTATGTTAATAAATAATCAATTTATGATCGTTCGAAAGATGAATTTATTAAGGGGCGTGATTAAGGTGGTGAATATGAGAACTATGTTAAAATACCTTGAACAAACTGATAATTGCTTGTTTAATAGTTTACAAAATGCTTTATTTAGTTTGATGTCATTTTAAACGAATTAAAGGAAATATTAAACTTATCAAATAACTTTGTATTTAATAATAACATAAGTCGGGTTCCATTACAATATTGTCCTTAATCTAATATGAATGTTCATTCGCAAGAACATTTTAAATCCATATTAGATTATCAATTAGAGGTTTGCTAACGTTTGTATTAAGTCAAGTGGGATTATTTATAATACATTCAATTATTGGCAGCTCAAAATGCATTCATTATTTTTATACAATGTTAATAATTTCAAGATTGTCATTTCACCAATTCCAACATTTCCAACGTTTGCTGATATTAAATCCGTTGTCGTAATGTTGGATTCGTCTCGCTGTCTTCACATGGCATACATTATGGTTAGTTTTCATGAAATTTCCCGATACATGACAATACCATCGTTCACACAATGTCAATCATGCCCATATATCACCTTTCAGCTCTGAATATGTCATTTACCTTTGAGCTAAGGATATAAGTATTGTGCCTGACACACCCTCTGCTGAGCAGTTTGGGGACTTTTTCTAATGTTTTATTATATGAACTTACGGTCTGCACAAGCTGTACCATGTCTTACATGACATGTGGTCTCTTATGATAACCATGAGGGAAAGATTGTTCATGACGTCACAGCATAGTGAAACGGACGACATAAAACACAACACTGAACTTAATTAAATTGAATTGTGGTTTCCTATAATCATATCTAAACTGTTAATGATTTCTCTCAAATTTAAATCGTATAAAGCGCATACAAACAAAAATCAATGTGTACGTTGGAGTGATTAATTATTAGCAAATAATAGTTAACCTCTAATTGTTATAAAAGTAACCCACTTATCCTGTTACTTGACATTTTAACCACTTTGGCGTTTCAACCATGAGCAATTATGCTAAACCTGACAGACATGGGTTATGTGTAATAGAAACTACTACTTCTTCTACTACAACAACTACTACTACTACTACAACTACTACTACTACTACAACAACTACTACTACTACTACTACTACTACTACTACTACTACTACTACTACTACTACTACTACTACTATTACTACTACTACTACTACTACTACTACAACTACTACTACTACTACTACTACTACTACTACTACTACTACTACTACTACTACTACTACTACTACTACTACTTCTACTATTACTACTACTACTACTACTACTACTACTACTACTACTACTACTACACCAAGAGCTGTCACCATTGGATGACAAATGCCCCCTATAAACGCTTTGATATAAGTTATGAGCATTTTTCGAAACTTAACGCAGATTTCGAAACCTAAACGAGGACCCTCAGTTCAAGGTCAATGTCACAGGGGTCAAAATTGGTGTGCTTTGGGAAAGGCCTTGTCTATATACAAATGCAAACCAAATATGAAGGCTATATCTGAAGGGACATAGAAGTTATGAGCATTTTTCGAAACATAAACGCAGATTTCGAAACCTAAACGCGGACCCTTAGTTCAAGGTCAAGGTCACAAGGGGTAAACAAATTTGGATGCATGGAAAGGCCTTGTCCATATACACATTCATACCAAAGATGAAGGTTATATCTCAACGGACATAGAAGTTAATAGTATTTTTCGAAACCTAAACGCAAATTTCGAAACCTAAACGGGGACCCTAAGTTCAAGGTCAATGTCACAGGGGTAAACAATTTTGTGCGTTTGGAAAGGCCTTGTCCATATACACATGCATACCAAATATGAAGGCTATATCTCAAGGGAAATAGAAGTTATTAGCATGTTTCGAAACCTTACTAAACGCAAAATGTGACGGACAGACGGACAGACGGACGGACAGTGCGATCACTATATGCCCTCCTTCGGTGGCGTGACTACCACTACTTCTACTTCTACTACTATTACTTTTACTATTACTACTACTATTACTACTACTACTACTACTACTACTACTACTACTACTACTACTACTAATACTAATACTACTTCTACTACAACTGCTACTGCTACTGCTACTGCTTCTTCTTCTGCTTCTTCTTCTGCTGCTGCTGCTTCTGCTGCTGCTGCCTCTGCTGCTGCTGCTGCTGCTACTACTGCTGCTGCTGCTGTTTCTGCTGCTGCTGCTGCCTCCGCAACCGCCACCGCCACCGCCACAACCACCACCACCACCACCACCACCAACACCACCACCACCACCACTACCACTACTACTACAACTACTATTATTACCACTACTACTACTACTACTACTAATTACCACCATAATAATATAGAGAATAATAGGTTAGTGTTGATTATAGATCAGGTTTATCATGCGAGGCTTAGAAAACAAAAAGCACGAGCCTTTTCATGGTTTCAGTGGGTGGAATGTTTGCATTTCGAAGTTTTTGGACCAGGAATTTGCGAACTGAGTAGTTCGTTATTCTCTTGTGCTTGGGAAAGCCGGCGTCTTTTGCCATGGCCTTCAGCATCTGACCTAGCTTGTTGACACCGAATTGTTGACGCAAGAACCACTTTGATGCAGTGTCATTTGTGCGTATTGCCAGGTAGAAAGGGTGCTTACTTGAAGAAAAATCAGATGGACGCATATCCGAGTACAGCTTGTAAATTAACACAGGATTTCTTGGTCCAGACGAACGTTTTCTACGGTCAAAGGGGAGCAACTCGAACTGATTTCTTCAAAGGGGAGCAACAACAACAGAACCTTTTTGCAACATAGTGTTTAATTTACCTAATACTAGAGGTTTTAGTGACAATAAATGACAACAAACACGTGTTTTACTACTTTTATTTGTTTTTAGGTCATTAAGATTGACAAACATTGTGATTGTTTTTATTATTGATGCACTTGGCAAATACAGGTGACGAGGTGCGTGGGAAAAAGTAGTCCCGGTTCGGCAGTTGATGACGTCATTTCGTGCCGTTGATTATAGCCCTGCCGTTGATTATAGATGAAATTTAATCAATAAGGCTTTAATCAACCGAATTCGATGTAAAAGTGGATTAAAAATATAATAACAACTTAGATGTTGATGATAATGAAGTTGATTATTATGTCTATAGCGACTATTATGAGAAAGAAAAGGACGATGATGGTGATATTGATAACGATGACGACAGTGATGATTCTGCTGCTGCTGATGATGATGTTGATATTGCTGAGGTTGTTTTTATCCTGAAGAAGAAGAAGTAGAGGAAAAAAGATGCACTTGCTGCTGATGATGATAATGATGCTGCTGATGCTGCTGATGCTGCTGTTGATGCTGCTGCTGCTGATGATGATGATGTCGATGATTATTATTATCATTATGATTATGATTTTGATTATGATTATGATTATTGTGATGATATGGGAAAGGCAGAAGAGTCGGATAATGCTGAAGGTCGAAAGTTACCTGCTGCTGCGCTCACTTCCAATAAAAATCCAACAATACATAAAGTGAGCTTTCCTTGTTTAGACATAATGAAATCAATGTGTGGCCAAAAGGTCCAACTAAAACCTTTTCACATAAGTTTAATTCATGCGAATTCTATTCCATTCAAGCGATTTTAAGTACAATCGCGTCAAATTGCTACACTTCCTTCTTTACATGTAATTATAAGAATTTAGTCTTTTGATATAAGGTTACAGAAATAATATCCTTGTTACATCCTCAGGGGCGTAGCTAGCATTTTGTTAAGCTGTAGGCCCGGATATGATACATACAAACGGAGGTCCTCACCCTGAAAAGTGTTAAATCCTTTTACGCCTGTGGTGAGATTTAAAGCAAATCTAGACAAATAATAAAATAAGAAAATATAAGACTTGGGCCTGTTTTTCTTTGATATTTTACTGTTTTATCTCAATTTCAGAGAGCTATATTTTGTTTTTGTTCGGCATCAAGGGAATGAAACGACCCGGATTCAGTCAATGAATCGGGATACGGGGGCAAGTGCTCCATTTTAGATTTCCGCGGTCATAAACATCATGCGGAATGTTTCATTATAATCCAACGATACTCGGTTACAACTAATTGTAGTGTTGACCTGGAGACAAGTAGATCTGCATGTAGATCCATATTTAGACAATAACACACGGCAGAGCTGGGCTGGACGTCTATAATCGGCCCGCTGCCGACATAAAGGCCCGAGGGCCATTATGCGGCTAGGGCCAATTTTAGACATCCGGCCCCAGCCCTGCCGTGTGTTATCGTTTATAGCACATATCATACTATTTTAGTCCTTCACTAAAATTTAAACAATACCAGCCTTCCATGTTTAATTTTCATTCAATTGATTACGCAATTTATGACGTTACTCATGTGACGTAATTTTAATGACGAAACTACCTAGACTTTATGACAACTATTCGGACGTTAAGGGTTTTCATTTAACAGTTAAATATTTTTTAAGCATCGAACGATTCCAAAACTTATTTCGGATTTTGTGTTTGTCATGCGAGCTTCGATAGAAATAAAATTATTATAATCGCTTCGACATTCGATTTCGTAAATCGTATTTATGGCGTAAGTGTGATTTAAAATCAAAGTAGATAAACGGATGGAATAACAGAAAATGTAATTACAAATCTTTATTATTTGATTATTATAAGAACCAGGTTTAAGTTGTCATCGAGGTATGTGTGTCCTTTTCTATAAATTTTGATGTTTCATAGTGTTTGACGAATCTTGTTACAATTAGGGATGGTAACGATTATCCGGATATCCGGATATCCGAATACTGGTCAAGTATCCGAATTGTAAAAGAGGATCCGAATACTTGATTAAACGATATTACCCCTGTTATTATGCACACTATGTTCCTTATCGGATATTTCGACGTTAATCTGTATACCAGACATCGTTGACAGACTTAAACAAATCCGTTAATTGGTTGTTGCTCAGCGAGTGGCCCAGCCAGTTCCTTATCACCTTGGTAATAATGGCCGAGTTGCATAATTGCCAACTTGCGCCTCCGTGTTTTGTTTTATGGTCCTTATTTACCGATCATTAACACCAATAGCCATCTCGCCAACTGTCAACCAGATTCTTATATAAATATCGATTGACCAATCAGCGATCTTTAAATCGTGCGCGCCGGTTGCTAACATGTCCGCCATATTCCACACAAGCCCAATGCCTAATTCTTATTTATTCATCGCGTTTCGTTCATTATGTTCGAAAAATAGGAAATTAAATATAAAGAAATGGTGTAAATAAGGTTTATGTGCATGAAGATAGATATAGAAAAACTGATTAGTATTTTATGCAGAACAAAATCCATTCCGAATCATACAAGATGAAGTTTTGTTACATGCACTACAAATCTGTTAACCAATTGTACAGATCTCTCCTGTTTCATTGATGATAAATCAAATATCTAACTGTCTTCATGTTGGCATGTGAGGTCTCATGTTTAGGTCTTCATGTGTGTACATAAAGAAATATATATTTTAGATGTAACCTACATGCCACCATATATTTCAATTTTCTCTATGCTAAAAAATATTCAATTTTTCATTTTTGTTTGCATTATTATTATGACGTGGTGTTGAAAGTGCAAAATATTGTGTTGCATATTTTGGCCAGAGAATAGTCATAATAAAACTAACAATACTTATATATTTACATCTTTTTTTTAAATTAAAACACTTAGATTGACATTAATTGGTTTTCTGTTTAGTTACACCTCAGAAAGCAAAGATTTAAAGGATGTTTATTGGAGTCCCTGGGTCGGTCACTCTGCACAGGATTGATTTGTGGTAATCTACTTTCACATGTCTCAAGCGATAAAATTAAAAATGAAACATGTCGTCAAAACATTTTTATTGTTTTGTTAGATCAATATTGTAGTTGTCTGCAGACTGGCTGACAGGAAATTGTGACTTGTACAATGGTAAAACTTAAGTAACCCGTTTCAGACTAGTCGGTCATAGGGATTTTACACCCCTTAATACTCCTTGTAAATAGCGTTAGTTATTAGACACCATACAGTATTGCTGCAGCAAAATATAATTTTGCATTATTTCTTCCAGTTTATTTTTACCGGCCAATTGACTAGTACTAATGTAGCATACGCAATGGGATTGGTGTTAATTGTTGTTGAAAATATACTTTCCTTATCCGGTGCTTATGAATAATTGGACTTTACAATGAAATATACTTTCCTTGTCAGGTGCTTATGAATAATTGGACTATACAATTAGAAAAGTAAAACAAAATGACTTTGAACTTTTATCAAGTCGAATTCAATTCCTTACTTTCTTAGTGATAACTTCCCTCTTGTTTTTGTTCAAAGATAATTGTTCAAAATTTTAAAGCATTATAATCAAGTGAAATACTGTGTTGACAACTTACGCCATTATTATACTAGGTTGCAAAATTTGAAGTCACATCACAGTACATGTAGTATGAACTTTTAATTTTTGGTGAATTTTAAGTCAACTAATTGAATTATTACTATTCACTATAAAAATGTTTTCTTAGTATGCATACAGTTCTAAATACAGTAAGGGTTGAATTTAAAATTGATACAAATTCACATACTTTAGTAAACCTATCTGTTTGTATACATTTGAAATCAATCTGACTATGCAACCATTTGCTAATTTTACAACAAAAGTATAAACCAATAATCGGTAAACTTAGTCTGCGATGTCTTTTAAAGCATCAACTGTTCAATTAATTTATGATCTGAGGAGCTTAAATGTCAAATTCGTCCTATACCACAATCAGAAGCAAAGTGGCTATGTGTAAACAGCATAAAACCAGAACAGCATGCGAGTAACTGGCAGTCTGTTCAGGTTTTATGCTGTTTGCTGCTCATCAGTATCTAAGGGTTGGAAATAAAGCCTTAAAACTTGAATTTAGTAAGAAAGATATTTAATTAAACGTAACTTTCTATGGGACGACACACGTATCAAAATACGTATCTAAGTGGTGAAGGGCTAAATGTCAAATTCGACCCTATACCACAGTGTTTATTGAAGACGCCACATTGAAGGTGAAATCAGTGAACACTAGCAAACAACGATGGTTCTTTGCCCCCGGGCTAAATCTGACATTATGCTACATGTACGTGTAGTTTTCTATCAACTCTTTTCTATTTTACATTTAAAATTTTACAAAGAACTACTCGGTGTAAAGCCACAAACACAAAATCATTTCGTATACGGGGAACTGGGCAGAACCCCAATGAAAAATAAATTTTATATAAATGTTATAAAATACTGGTTTAAAATATTACAAATGGAACCAATTAAATATGCAAAAATAGTATATAATACCATGTTAGAAAATGTAGAAAACAATAATGATACCAAGTCATGGGCATATAGTGTAAAGATTTTATTACAAGCTTTAGGTTTTCCCCATGTGTGATCAAGGTGTTGGGGACATAAATATGTTTCTCCTCTCGTTTAAAGAAAGGATCAGGGATGTATTTTTACAAAATTAGACAAATGAATCAAACGAGTCAACAAGATCGAGCTCATATACTATGCATTCTATTTTTAAATTACAACCATATTTATACCAGGTTAATATAGACAGTTGTAGGATTGCATTATCAAGTTTAAGAATGTCCGCACATAATTTAGAAATTGAAGCTGGTAGATGGAAAAAACCAATACCTACTCCACGCGAAAATAGAACATGTTGTATTTGCCATAAGTGAGAAGACGAATTCCATTTTTTATTTGAATGCCTACTTTACACTGAATTAAAAAAAACATAAATAAATATTACTATGTAAGACTAAACGTACCGAAATTTATTGAACTTTTTCAGTGCAATAATAGTTAAATAAATAGAAACCTGGCAATTTTTGTTAAGAAAGCTTTCAAATTGAGAAATACAAACCAAACATATTATGAATAAGTTAAGTTTCTTAGTACATACCTCTCACACGCTCACCTAACACATAACATGATCAATTATTTTCCTCAGTACATTTATTATTCTGTATAACGTATTATATTACAAATGATGGATTGTAAAACATTTCATGTGATCATATGTCTGTGTATGTGTTAAAGCGAATATATTGTTCTTTATAATATTGTGTAACAATATGCATGTTTAATTATGACCTTGACATCGATGTGTTTAGAACATATCTTTGTATACTTTTGTGTACTCATGGGCATTTCTGCCCCGATGTATTTGAAAATAAAATCCAAAAAATCCATGTATGTGACATTTTTACTGCAAAAGAATCAATTCAGGGTCAGTTTTGGTTTCAGTTATTGAACATAACGTTATAATATGCGACAATTAGAAAAAGAAATCTACAAAGATGAACTGCTTCTTTAAATACACAACATGTCGGTTATCATCTTTCTCCAAAAATAAAGACTTCTGAAAAAATAAATGTAACAGGTGTAATGGTTTCAGTTATGGATTTATCATCAAATAAAAAAGATAATTATAAAGCTTTTCTAAAACTTTCATTGCAAATATGTCTATTTCTAACATAGTGGTACATGCTATGTAAACTAATAGAGAATATTGGTATTTGCGTAACTTAACGAAATCAACGTTATAAAGCGCTTTTTATGTCAGAAACAAGCGCAAACTATTTTATGTAACTATTTTAATTAAAACGTATCGATGCCACCGTTTTGTTGGCCTGAAGTTTTATACATAATGCATGGGGGATTTCGGTACCCGCTCGGTGTCAGAAAGCGTGTAAAACAAAATTCCAGTTATAAAGCGCAATTCGTGTCAAATACAAAACGATTCGTTAGTATTTTCGCAAAAAAATGGGTAAATGCCAGTGTAAAGATATTAATTTATTACTAATACCACCATAACACGTAATAACCGGTTAGATTCTGGTAAGGGCACAAGCATTCGGGAGCGTGTTTAAAGTACCAAACATCCTTTATACACAGCTTATGTTCTTTATGGACTAACATTGTTTTGCATTTGCATAATTAATAGGTGACACAAATCTCTTTTACCAGTGAGCCACATGACTAAGTGGGTGGGGCAATCATCGTCCAGGCGAGATGTCAATTAGCTACTTGGCTTCAATCGACGGATGCAACAGTAAGGAAAAATTATCTCTTCCCAATCAAATAAAAGTTTTGGTCAATCAATGTTTATCTGTTAAAAAAAGAGTATACGAATTGCGAGTTCCCAAACTGTCATATGTCGCCCGAAGTATTCTGGCAATTCCGGCAACATCGGGTCCGTCTGAGCGCCTGTTTTCGTCGGACGGCTTTGTACTGACCAAGCTAAGGAACAGACTCAATAGCGACTTAGTCGATGCAATTATTTACATAAACAAGAACCTTAGGTAAGTGCATCTTAGCAAATACAAATGAAATTAAACTGAATGTATAAAATGTATGTAGAATGTACAGTACATATCGTAGTTGTTTTCTTTAAGTTTTACGATGTGTGTGTGTGTGTGTGTGTGTGTGTGTGTGTGTGTGTGTGTGTGTGTGTGTGTGTGTGTGTGTGTGTGGTGTGTGTGTGTGTGTGTGTGTGTGTGTGTGTGTGTGTGTGTGTGTGTGTGTGTGTGTGTGTGTGTGTGTGTGTGTGGTGTGTGTGTGTGTGTGTGTGTGTGTGTGTGTGTGTGTGTGTGTGTGTGTGTGTGTGTGTGTGTGTGTGTGTGGTGTGTGTGTGTGTGGTGTGTGTGTGTGTGTGTGTGTGTGTGTGTGTGTGTGTGTGTGTGTGTGTGTGTGTGTGTGTGTGTGTGTGTGTGTGTGTGTGTGTGTGTGTGTGTGTGTGTGTGTGTGAGGATGTGTGTGTGTGAGGCTGTGTGTGTGTGTGTGTGTGCGGCTGTGTGTGTGTGTGTGTGTGTGTGTGTGTGTGTGTGTGTGTGTGTGTGTGTGTGTGTGTGTGTGTGTGTGTGTGTGTGTGTGTGTGTGTGTGTGTGTGTGTGTGTGTGTGTGTGTGGTGTGTGTGTGTGTGTGTGTGTGTGTGTGTGTGTGTGTGTGTGTGTGTGTGTGTGTGTGTGTGTGTGTGTGTGTGTGTGTGTGTGTGTGTGTGTGTGTATTTTTAAAGAAATTAAGTATTTTGCGACATTAATATTGTTTTTGTAAATAAAATAAATGAAATAAAGAAATAATATAAATGCGTTATATTGTGTTTTTTTATTCTGTAAACAGTGCACATTGAGTATTCACTGTGTTGTGATGATGGTAACAGCCGTATGTAGTTTACTTACCTACTTACTTAGTTTACTTTAAAAATACGGATATCCGGATATATTCGGATAGCGGATACGGTTATCCGGATACCGATTTCGGATACGATTCCCATCCCTAGTGAAAACACAAATAGAGGCATCAATTTAATGTATAGATGAGTTTCAGTTTCAATCGATATTTGTATTATCCAAATTGTGTGCTACGTGTCATTATAATTATGTTCAATTCTTTCGTTGAGTTGTGGCTTAATATTATTCATTACCGTTGGCTATAACTGAATGTGGACGCCATTTTGTTCAGTATAAGCCGCGCTATCCCATTCTTTTCTTATTTGAAAAATCCGCTCGGCTCAGCGGGCTGATATAGGCTAATTTATATTGGCCCGCTAGATACGAATAACGGCCCGCTCGGGACGTCATTGTGTTACTATTTATAGTAACGATATGTGATATAAACTTGTAACAGCAAGTCACGTGAAAAGAAGCGAGCTAGAATCTCTGCACAAAAAGAAGTAGAGTTGATAATTGGAAGATATGTCCTTTCAACACGACCAGAATCCATTGTCTTAGGATTATGTCAATATGAAATGCATCACCCCCCTCAGGGTCGACATTTTAATGAGTTTTTCGAAGTTGAAGCATTAAAAAAAATCATGTTTAAAAAAAGGAGGCCCGGGCCAGCTGTGCCTAATAGCAGCTTCGCCCCTGATCCTGGATGATAAAAACCACAAAACTTCAACACTTAAGCGATCAATATTACACGTATTTTTTTAAAACCAGTAAAAGCTGTATTTACCTCTATGAAGTCAACCATAACAAAATGCGTATCGCATTTTCCAAATGATGTCTGGGCTGCTTTAAGGTTTAAGGCTAAACTTACACGCAAGAAAAACACAATACAAAACATCATAAACACACATAAGAATAAAGCTAGGATCACCGCCTAGGAACGGTCTATGCAAAGCATTGGGGGTGTAAACCGGTTTTAGAGCACTCAACCTCACACTTGGCTCAGCAATATTTAAGGTACATATAAGTGTAAATAAAATTTAACCTCATAGCATTGCAGCTCAAATTAAACAAGACTATTGCCAAGCAATATGGTCCCCTACTGGTGAAACTCCACCATTTTCAGCAATATTTCTAGTCTATTTGTTGCCATAACAACCAGAATTCTTGACGTAAGAACAAAATGAAATGACGTGCATAATCTACAGATTGCCATCTACCCATGTTTCAAGTTTCATGACTGACTAACAGAGCGCAAACAATAAGTCTCCTCCGGTTTCACCGGTAGGTTTCACCGGTAGGGAACAACACTAATAAAAGGGAATTAAACGCATTCAATTTAATTTCCATTTAATTACGCAATGGTAGAAAGAGATCAGAGCAACAGAGTTACAACTTATTGAGGATAGACATTACATTACAATTATAATATTATATAATATATAATATAATTATAATACAATAATGTCATATATATATATATATATATATATATATATATATATATATATATATATATATATATATATATATATATATATATATATATATATATATATATATATGTGTGTGTGTTTATTAAAATATAATTATATATAATTGCAATTTAATAAGCATTTTACTACTCAATGATTGGATACATACCAGACTAACAGCATGGCAACTATTTTTTAGGCGCGATGAAATAATGCTTAAACAAGTATCAAATAAATCTCGTCTTTCATTTCAAAATTGCTTAATAAGCGTAGCATCTCAAATATTCAGATCATGCAATATCAGGAATAAGCCGTAATAATAGTTGAAAAGGGCTAATTTTACATGGTTGGGTATGTTTATTAAAAGCCAAGACGATGGCATTTCCTTCATTTTATAAAGAAATAAAAATGGAAAAAAGTATGATCGAATATCGATGACAATACAAAAATATATCAACTATATAGTAACTGTGTTTGTTGTTTTAATAACAAGTAATTACTTTGTGTGCAGGTAGCGTGCAAAGCAGTATTGTGCATGTATTTATTCATACCATTAGGTTAAACATCTTAAATTTAGGAATTTTCAATATACGTTATATTTTGTAGTAGATACCGACCTCATACTTTGAAGTACATATGATTGTTGTCAAATAAAATTAAATAAAATTAAACATCCATTATATTATTGACAATATTAAAACAAAATTAATGTCTACTACTGACGACACAGAAACCGAGAAACTGAATCACACTTAATATCAACATGCGTTTAAAGTTGATTTACCACATGCGAAGAGCAATTTTTATAAAAGTAAAAAGACACTTCCACCATGATAAACATTACTGTATGACAAGACAAAAGAAATGTATTTCTTTATGAAAGGCCAGAAGCCCAAAATACAATATACAGACATGTCACATTATACATGCATGCTTTGTGAACAGTTGTTTACTTACGCTTTGTGCATTAAGAAATAAATGAATAATTCAATGCTCGTCTTTAACACGCACACATTCCACGTGCAAATATTGAGGTGTATGTTTGGGCCTTGACCCACTTTCTAGTCAATAACAATCTGCGCCTAGAATTGCGAATGAAAGTCTGTCTCCGATTGGCATTCCTCCCCTGCTCCATGGTCCCGTGATATATTGTAAGCGACACGTCCCAAGCCAAATTGAACACTTTGCTGACGATCAGCGTTTCGTTAAGTCTTCGATTGCCCATCTTGTCTCGCTCCATGATTACGGCGATAATTCCCTGTTTGTAGGCTTTGCTGTTTTCTATCCGCGCTATGTGCCCGTGACTTGCTTATACACTCGACCAATTGTGTAACTTCATAAATCTTGTACACATCACCGTCAATTACAAGTTTATCGAAGCGAAGCGATGCGAATTTACTCTCGTTTCTGGCCTTGACTAGTGTACGGGTCAATTTTCGTCTGTGTAATTGGACTCTTTCCACAAAGTCCTCTCGTACCGAGAATTGTGATTGTGCATTAAGAATGTGACGCGCCCTTTTTATGATGGCCTCTCGGTCCTTATATTTGGAAATTTTACAATGATTGGGCAGTTGTCCGACTGTTGATGTCCAAACAATAAGCCTTCTCAATCTCACATCTTTCAGCCCAAGTGTGCTTGAAATAAAATGTCGCACCTTCTATTCAGTTTCTTCCCAGCTCTCACTGACACGCCCTTCTACAGCGAGTAAACGTAGATTGTCTCTGCGTGAATGACCCTCGAGACGGTCTAACTTGGATGACAAATTTGAAAGCTTTTAATTCATACTAATATTCTCTTGTCGTAACTGCTCGTTTTTGTTTTTCAATATGTTCAGTGTGTTACAAATATCGTTTATTTTACTGTTTATAGATAAAAGATCATTTTTCATTTCCACTTTCATTTCGCGTAACAATGTCGAAACCTCTGAGTCATTGTCTGCTTTATTGGCTCTTGTTTTTGTGGTTCGATGCGATGACGGTAGTGGTGGTGTTTCCGACGCTGGCATCTCAGAAAATGGTAGCGTTAGCTGTTTGGTGTTCTTCGTGGTCGGTCTGGGATTTTGTTCCACATCCCCAACCAGTAGTGTTAATAACGAGAGAGCGATTGCAAGCCGCAAAACTACACTAACGCTCTGTCTATTCACACACAATACACGCAGTTTAAATCCACATTTAATCGGCATTGAAATCGTGTCCTATTCGTTTCTTGTATAGTTCGATATCTATCCCCATTTTCGCTAAAATTCGCTTGAAAATAACAGAGCACAAAAACACTGCGGCCATTATCAAGGGACTCATCTCACCCATACATACACATTGCATTACGACTCTCACGGGCACCTTTTCAAAGCTAGCTATGACAAATTGAAGACACGGCCATCACCATCATCAAAAACTGATTTTACTCATTCAGTTGGACATAAACTTCTCAACACCAATCAAAATAAGACCAGTGAGAATTGTATAAAGACACCACCGACATTAGCATTTTAGTCCAAACGTTGGTTTTACACAATTTGCAACACATTATTCTTACCTAATGTTGCAAATGCAAGGATCACACTTAGAGGTCAAATATCAAATCATCCATAAAACAGCATAACACGACTGTATTCATCATTCAATTTTAAGACAACTTACCACAGATAACTACCATGAGGAGACATGGCCTCACTTAGAGATCAAATCTCAAATTTTGCCATAAACAGCATGTTTACATAAGCGGAGATTTTAGACAAAGTAAAATGTGGCGTCGTTCATTTAGGTCTATCTTAGTTAAAGCATATTTTTTTCAAACGAGCACTTTTATGCAAACAATTTCATACATTTATATTAAATAATAACATGTTTGAATGGGATGAGAACGAAAGACAAAGTATAATATGGTTCTTCTCCCACGCCTTGAAATATATACAGTTGCATGATTAAGAACGAACATAATTGGATTGCAAAAAAATAAAGAATAAAGAAAATAGATCTAGAAACAAATGGCAACAAGAGCAACTCCGATGACAGAGTGTCTCTTTATAAAGGTAAAAAGATGAGAGTTGGAAGGTGTTGGTGTTAAAGTTGGTGAGGTTTTGGGCAAATAGGATATGGTTTATAAAGAAACTGTAGCAAGTTTACGTATCAAATCGCTTTCTATCGATAATGAATTTATTAACTGCATCAGCTATTTTGGTATTTGTTAAAAAGTCATGAGTGTCGTCTCCATATAGAATAGTTTATATGAATGGGACGGAATAAACATATATATCCTGTTTGTTAGTTCGCCGCGAATATGTGCATACTGAGTGCATTCAAGAAAGTAATGTGATGTCGTTTCATGGAGTCCACAGAGACACAGAGGTGATGTGATGATGTTGCGTCTGAAGAAATGTTCAATTAGGGCGCTACAATTTGTTGTTAAGCGCGTATGCAACATTTGAGAGCGTCTCGCGCCGTACGAGAATAAAGGACGTGGAGTTGGTCGATTAATATTAATACGCCTTTTGAATGAAAGGATCGAATCGGCGTTTTTTACATCATCGGGAAGATTATTCCATTCAGATATAGTAGAAGGTAGGAACGAATTTGAGTACAGTGATGTTCGGATCTGAATTGTTTGAAGATTTGAAGCATTTCTGAGAGAGTAATTGCTGCCTGACCCAACTGTTGAGCGCAAGAGGGATTGTTAGTAAGTAGGTAAGTACATTGCTAGAGTTCATTTTATACATTAGTATTAATTTAAGTTTTCGTCTTCGTTGACTAATATATTCTCATCCTAGTTCATTGTAAAGATCTTCTAATGAGACTAGGCGCGTGCATCCAAATGTTATTCGCGCGGCTTCGGTTTCGGTTTTTTCTAGTTCGTCTTTTTCATATTGTGTACAATTATCAAAAACAACATCTGAATAGTCAAGAATTGGTCTTACAAACAAAACATATACTTTCTCAAGAGTGTTTCGGAGAATTATTTTTAATCGACGCATTATATGAACTCTTTTCCGTGCATTTTCCTTGACAAAAGATATATGCGCATGCCAAGTACAGTCTTGAGACAAAAATACACCTACGTGTTTATTAATTTTGACAATAGGTATAGGAGTATTCTGGATGGTTAGCGATGTCTGATTGCAATACGGCTGCAGTATCGTTAGGTGAGTTAACAACCATGAACAGACTAGTATCATCAGCAGACAAATGAATGTTTGCTTGAATGTCAACGATTATTTCATTTATGTACACTAGAAACATAAGTGGTCATAGAATAGAGCCTTGGGGGACTCAGGCGAGAATTTCAATAGGACTTGAATGCGCGCCCGGTAATATTACTGTTTGCTTACGATCAGAAAAATAATCGCGCAAAAACGATAAATGATTCCCTTTAATGCCTGCGTGTTGTAGTTTGTATAATAGTCCTTTGTGCGATACTTTATCAAAAGGTTTACTTATATCAAAAATACAACTCTGACCCCAAGGCCATTGTCAAGAGCTCGGCAAAATGTATTGTAAATATATGTAAGCTGATTTACTGTCGAATCGCCAGGCAGGAAGCCAGACTGAGTTGGCGCAAAAAAAAATGAATTTGAATGAAGAAAATTAAAAATGTGTTTATGTAATATACTTTCAAAAACCTTCTCAGTAGTATTAAACAATGATATAAGTCGATAGTTAGACGCTGCGGATGGATCACCCTTTTTGAAAAAGGATATACATTAGCAACTTTCCAACAAGAAGTCATTTTTTAGTATTAAGACAAGAATTAAAAAGATCAAACAATGAGTAGCTTAATTGATACATTGACTCTTTAAGGATTATATTATCAATTCCATCAGGACGGGATGCTTTTCCTAGGTTGAGGCATTTGATTGAGTCAATTACTTCTTCCTGTGTTATAAGAATGTTATGAAGAATGTTACAGTTTGAGTTGTTCATAGGTGGAAGGTTGTGGTTGCTTTCGTCGATTGAACATTGGCTAGAAAAATACCTATTCAGCATATCAGCTTTGCATGAGTCATTTGCTACAAAGATACGTTATTGATCATCGAATAGTGGTGGAATTGAAGTATTTATATTAGCAGGGATGAACTTTTGAAGTGTTTTCCACCAGTCTGTAGCGCAAAGGTCAGATAACTTTAATTTAATATTGTTAAAATAATCGATTTTTTCGGTTACGTAAAAATAATACTACTTCATTTCTGAAACAACGGAATTTTGACCAGAGCATATCACTATTTGATTGTTTAGCTTTTCTGTATAGACATTTTCGTTGTCGGATTTTCTTCTTTATGTTATTATTTAGCCAGAGAAGGTCACGAGAGCGTAAACAAACATTTTTGTTAGGGGTACATGAACCATCAATTTGTAAAATTGTTTTGGTAATGTTTTCTGCATAAATTTCAACATTATCGCATTTAAGAAGATCCCAATTAGTTTCTGCCATCAATTGTCGTAGTTGTGAATAGTCACCAATGTCGTAACGACATATATGTCGATAACATGTTTTACATATAGGTTTTTTAAAGTTTAATGTTACAAAAACAGGACAGTGGTACCGAGTAGACTGGTCTAAGAGCGGCAGGACTGTTACAGAGAGTAATACAGTATTCGGATTACTTACAAAGATAAGGTCAATTATGGAAGATGTATGTTCAGGATAGTGTATTGGCTCGTGAATAAGTTGCGTTAGGTCATATTGTAGACATAATTCATAAATGTTTCGTGCTAATAATTCGGTGAGAGCATTTATATTAAAATCACCTTTTATTATTATATCATTAATGAGTGTTTCTCTGGCTAGTCTTATAGAATTTTTAATTGAAAGCATATATGATCTATCCGAACTACGTGGTCTATAAAACACGCCGAAAAGAACGGATTTCCATATAAATTCTACATTATTTAATTCGAGATCATGTCTCCGTTTGAAAGCAATTAGGTCTATCTTATTGTTATCTTACTATGTTCGTGCCTTCCTTCTGGTCAATCTTCAAAAACTGGTGTCCGTTAACTTGAGTGAGCGCTTGAGGGTAATCATGGCCATCATGGTAATCTTGTTAAATTTGGAAGTGATGCGTTAACATTTGAAACAAATGTAATGTTTATGTAAACACCAAGTTTTGGTTTCCGTTTCCGGTAGTAAAAAGACACAAATATGTAGATGGATTTAAAAATGGAATAAAGTTAAGTTATCGGTGTGCAAACTATAAACTTCAGGAATATGTAAGGTGTGTGGACTTCAGGCAAACGAGCAAGTATGGTAGGATGTTGAAATATACCATAGAAAATTAGTTATTTATCAAAAGTTGTTCCTTTGCATTTATCACTGGGTTGGAGATTGGACTTGTTTGACGTGTCATCAAAACCGGGTCATTCCAACGTCCGAGTTGTCGGTCACTTCGTCACGCATGACCAAAACGTCCGAGTTGTCGGTCACTTCGTCACGCATGACCAAATCTATTGAACTCTAATTTGGCGACAATCATCCAATGCTGCGAAGCGGCGAAGCGCATCCAATCATATCCATTCGGCTACTTCTATGTGGTAACAGTGATTGAATAATAGTCTGATGTGTAAAACAACGTGTTGTGTATTGTAACTTTAAATGAACAAAAGGGCCTATTCCTGTACAGCAAGCGAAGGGGCGGTTACTGACGCGAGCCTTCTAGATTCGTCACTTTTCGAATCACCCAAAGTACCCAAGCAGGGCAAAAAATCTAATAAAAAGAAAAAAAACAGATAAAGAGACAGCAGGCCAAAAAAGCATGACAGAAATTATAACAACAAAAGAAAATGAAACAAAACAAAACAATACAGAATCACCTAGTATTGAAAAGCGTTTAGACGAAATATGCGCCAAACTTTCCAATGTCCTTACAAAAAGCGATACAGACATTATCAAAAACATAATTAAAGAATCGCTTGAAGGCCACAAAGAACAATTACTCGGATCCGTTGTTAAACAAATCGAAATTCTCGAAAGCAACATGTTTGATCAGGCAAAAGAATTGGCTTCACTTAAACAGCAGCTCAGTGCAAAGGATCAGGAGATAAACATTCTAAAACAATCTAACCAATCCAAAAATCAGACTTACGAGGCCGGTATCAATGACCTCGAGCAGTATGGCCGTCGGAACAGTATTCGCATTTCTGGCCTCTCATTTGACTCAGAAAATCAAACATCGATTCAAGTTGCTGAACACACGGCGAAAATGATGAGTCACCATTTAAACGTACATCTTGAATACAAAGACATCGATATCGGCCACAGGCTCGGGAAATATACCAAACAAAAATAGAGCTGTGATAGTTAAATTTGTTCGTCGACAAACAAAAATTGATGTTTTGAAGCGCGCAAAACAACTTAAGGGCACATGCATTTACATCAACGAAGACTTGACCAAAACAAACGCCGAGGTGCTACCATCCCTGCGTCTCAAGGAGCCAAGCCGTGTTGAAAGGGCCTGGTCTCACGAAGGCAAACTGTTTGTGGGGTACAAGGGCATTGATCGCAATGAACACGTGGACTATAAACAATACCAAAACTGGCTAAGCAAACCGTGGCCACAAAAAGACCACCACATACGCCAAGAAAGCTGCATCTACTGTTCTCCGATCACCAAAACAGATTTAACACTCAAAAAATGTGAAAAGTGTGACAAAATTGAAGTGTGTAAACCTAAAATGACAGCAGTTTATTACATCATTTAAATAGCCGATCTTATTGAAATCACCAGCTTTACACCGACTTGTATATAAAACATTGATGAACATTATTTTAGTAAGATCATTTTTTCAAGTGTTTGCATTCACTTATACAAATATCAATATTTGCCATAACATGTCATGATTACATGTACCTATATCCTGTATAATTATGTACCCACATTCCTGTTAACATACCTATCTTCGTGTAAACATACCTACCTTCATGTAAGCATACCGCACTTTCCTGCGTAATTACATACCTAAATAGTTTAAGTGCATACCTTACATAAGATTTATTCCCTATTGCATTTGTATGTACATATACATATTATAAATTAGTTGGGTATAGCTACTATACTTTTACAATTTAAATTCATTGAAATACTGTTACGGAAAACAAAGTAATTAATTTCCGTATTACAAATGATTTTCTTCAATTAAAATGTTTTCTCACTTATTATACTGTTAAGGCCTTATAAAACTCGTGCAAAACGTGCACACTTAAAGCTGTATGTAAATATAAGGAACAGGCAATGCATGAAATATAAATGCAAATGGAATTCACTCGCGCCGGTTCAATGCTGTCGAGCTACACAAATCCTTTTTTCAGTGCTTTTTGTTTGTCTCCAGTTTTCTTGCGTCTATACTGCTATAAACATTCAAAATAGCACATTGTCAAATGAAGTACAACGATGTTTGTTATAATACTGCATATTGTTGTTTTTCTACATGGATGATCACATAAATTATTTTTTTACTGTTTTTGAAGAATGTTTCTTTGTCCATTTACACATTGTTTATAGTACGAATATACTTTTGTATTTTTGGTTAAGTATGTCTCCTTACTTCTCGCTTAGTATACTGTTATTACCTCATACAACTCATGCAAAACGTGCCGATTAAACTTAATGCAAATATAGGGAGCAACTATCGCGTACAAAAGCGAAATGCTAATGGAGATCAAGGATGCCGGATTAATATTGTCGAGCTCCACAAACAATTGTCATTATGTTCTGCTAACAGTTCAGGGCTTCTTTCATAGTGTATTAGTTTGCTATATCGTTCGAAATATCAAAATGTCAAATATATTACAATGATGTTTGTTTTATAATGAGTACTATCATTCAATAGGCATGTGTATGTATTTTTGTATTGTTTTTGGCGAGTTTGTTTTTCTTCTGTGTCTCTTTACATATAGTTTATAGTACATATACTGCCCTAACTCTATGAATATATAGAGTAACGTAACAAAGAATCAATTTATTTGTGAACTTGAAGTTTTTTCTAATCATTTTTTTTTGGGGGGGGGGGGGGGGGGGTTCTCACTAAGTATACTGTTCTTGCCACATTAAACTCGTGCAAAACGTGCACGAATATTACTGATATGCATAAAGGGAACAACCTATGCGTAAACTTGAAAATGTTAATCTAGTTCACGGGTGCCGGTTCAATGGTTTTGGGCCATACAAAACAAGTTTTATTGTGTTTTGTTTGCGATTCAATTTTCATTCACTTTTCAACGATATTTGCTTGTGTATTGAGAATTTTTATCCAATATGCATGTGCTTGTATTATTGTTTTTGGTGACCCTTCCTGCCTCAATGTACATACACCTTATAGTACATGTAAACTGTTGTTTTATTGATGCATTGAGATTTATAATTTGCTCTGAATGTATCTTTATTCTTTATAATCTCGGAATATTAATATGGTATTTTTGTGTCTCTATTGGGGACCAGTTGTTTATTGTTTTTTTCTTCTCACTTTCGTGATTATTTCTTTTTACTTTTTCATTTCTATGGAATATTCATCTTTTTGTATCCCTATTTTTTGTTTTCTATTTTTGTTTGTTTATGTAGACATCTTATGTCGTATAATAGAAAACAACTGAACATGTTTTAAAATAGAAACTAACTGGACAAGCACACACAACTTATCATTTACATCACCCTCCACCTCTTTAAATGATTAAATAATGCACTTTGAATGTAAAAGGGCTAAACAATAAAGATAAACGCGTAAAAATCTTCAAATGGTTAGACGAATTTTTTTTATAGTATATGCCTATTACAAGAAAGTCACTTGACACATACTTTAGCACAAACCTTAAAAGATGAATGGGACGGAGACATCTATCTCAGTGGACAGCATTCTAATAAACAAGGCATTGCATTTCTGATAAAAAATAATATAGGGATCACAGTCGATAACTTTAACGAAATAATAATTGGCAGACAAGCAAGTATAGATATCAAAATACATGAAACACAACTAACATTAATCACCGTTTACGGCCCTAACATTGCAATCCTTTATAATTAATAACCATGATAAAAATATTATAGTCGGTGGTGAATTCAATACTGTTCTTAACCCATTATTAGATAAAAAGAAGGAAAACCTTTATACTCATCCTAAAAATAGAAACATTTTAAATAACATAATTCAAAACTACAATATGTAAGATATATGGCGTACAGTATACCCAAACGAAAGCAAATTCACCTGGCACTCAAACACAAAACCAACAATATTTTGTAGATTAGACTATTTTTTAATATCTGAATCTCTTTGCAACATTATTGACACATGTTACATAAAACCAGGATTTATGACTGACCACTCTCTAGTTGAACTTATTTGCACAATATACAACCTGAAAGAGGCCCAGGATACTTTAAAATTAACAACAGCATCTTATTAGATACACAATATCAAACACAAATAAAACAGGAAATATTAAATACAGTTCAAAATAATAAAGATGCAAACCCAAACACCTTATGGGAAGTAATTGAAAGAAATATACGTAACACAACAATTAGATACACATCATTTAAACAAAAATAACACACAAACTTGTATTTGAAACCATCAAAACCATTGAAACACTTGAAAAACAATTGCATCAAACAAACACAAATGATACCACCGACATTGAAAATGAAATAACATTAAAGAAAACAAATAGTAGATGGAATCTATCATACACATCTCAATGGAATAATACTAAGAGCGCGTGCACAGCATGTTGAACACAATGAAAATCAAAGTACTGACAGTACTGGTGTGACGATGCTTTTGAGAGGATAGATATAAAAGCATCAAGTTAAGTTTATCTACATCACCACAATTACCACAATTGTGTATGTTGGTACGAAAAAAAAATTTGGTACAAAATTTTGCGAAAAAAATTTGGGTATGAAAACAAATTTGAGTACGAAAAAATATTTGGGGAAAAAAATTGGGACCGAAAAAAATTTGGGTACGAACAAAAAATTGGGGATGAAAAAAAAAAATGGGTATGAAACAAAAATTGGGTACGAAAAAAAATTGGGTACGAAAAATATTAGGTACGGAAAAAAAATTGGGGGAACGGGAAAGTAGTACCTGTGGGGAACTTGACCAGCACTCGCACATTTTTGGCCCTTTCCGTCAAACATCAGATAAGTTCCTCGAAGGCAATAGTATGAATACACATTTCGGAAGCGGTAATGCGGTCCTACCTACGCGCGTCAAAATGTAAGCGAAATATGTACACAAGTCTGTCAGGAATGATTGAATTAACGAAGAAAATCGTGTAATGATGTAAGTTTTTTTAAGAAATGTGCAGAAAATATATTAAACAAGAGCTGTGTTTGTGAAACACAATGCCCCCTGCTGCGCAGCTTTGAACCCATACATTTTACCTTTGACCTTGAAGGATGACCTTGACCTTTCACTACTCAAAATGTGCAGCGCCATGACATAAACATGCATGCCGAATATGGAGTTGCTATCTTCAATATAGCAAAATTTGACCTTTGACCTTGACCTTGAAGGATGACCTTGACCTTTCACCAATCAATATGTGCAGCTCTATGAGATACGCATGCACGCCAATATTGAAAAAGTTTTCGGACAGACAGACAGACGCTTTATATTTGACATTTGACCTTGAAGGATGACTTTCACCTTCACCTTCCACAACTGAAAATGTGCAGCTCCATGAGATGTACATGTATGCCAAATATCAAGTTGCTATGTTCAATATTAAAAAAGTTATGGCCATTAATGTTTTCGGACGGACGGACAGACTGACACACTGACTGACTGACTGACTGACTGACTGACTGACTGACTGACTGACTGACTGACTGACTGACTGACTGAATGACTGACTGACTGACTGACTGACAGTTCAACTGATATAGGCCACCCTACCGGGGGTATAAAAAGCAATGGCGATATTTTTCTCTGCCACATAATTGTTAATAGTTTGATATCACAAAATGAAAGTGAAAGTAGAGCTGTCAAAAATGACAACCTGTCAACGTGTTGTTTTTGCTGGCACGAGAGGGCGATTACGCTCAATGTGTTCACATTTTGACCATAGGCTTTGTCAATGACCTTTATAGTATGGGTAGCTTTGATATTATGTATTGCTATCATGTAACTGCATGATTGTGTATATGTTTACAATACACAAAGCATAAATAATGATATAAATATACTGATTGAGCTTATAGTAATCTGAGAACTATAGCCAGGTCAATTAAGGACTTAAAATACAATTTTGTGTCCTGATTTCATGAAGAAATGACCATGCATGTCCTAGATTTCAAATTCAAGGCCCTGGTGTGACACATTGGTAGCATTACCGTTAAACTGTTACCAGGCTTATGCAATTAGTTTTTATTGAACTATCTAAGGAAATCTAAATCAGGCACTGATTTTTCTTGTTTTAATACAGTCATAGAACAGTTGTGGCCTCTGGGTAATGACAAATTTTTGCTTACTTGTCACACCCTTAAAACTTTCCACACGTCTATAATAGCAAATCTGGATTTAGGCGATCTTCAATTGTACATTTAAACTTTAGCTCTGTTACAAGAGTGCTGGTAAAGTCCAGTCACATATTTAAATCTAGGCCATGTCAAAATCAAAGTGTCAAAAGACAAATGAAAGATGTGTTCATTAATTATTGTCCAGTTGTTTACTACTGCTGTAAGTTTTTATATAATATGACTGATGAACATCATGTGAGAGAAAATTCACATTATCATTGTATATCAGGTTTAGCAACCTTTTAGATAACAAAGTATGCTAGTTTTCAATGTCGCTTCTGGGGATCGAACCCGTAGGGCTTTTAGGAAGATTCTGAAATTTTCGTTCCCTCGAGAGCAACCAAATTAAAACTTTAGTCAAATATTGCCGACTCGGTTTTTTGAGTCGGTTCATGACGTATAATGGAGCTTGATTGGTCATTGTCGGCTCTGGTACTATTTACATGTTCCCCGGGTACTCTTAAGTATATTTACATGTACCCTGGGTACTCTAAGTATACTTACATGTACCCCAGGTACGGTAAATAAACGTAATTGTACTTGGTCCATATTAGACTGTACCCGAGTTGTATTCGCGCCCAAAATCCGATGTCGTAAAACGCGCAACCGATTATCTTAAACACACTTCTCTTCAAAAAACACTGCATCAACATGCTTTTTGAGTATGTGTTCCGATAATATAGAGGCCATTCTTCAGAAAATTGACATAAATGTGTATATATAATTATTACAAAAAAATAGTCGACAACAACTGATTTAGGGTTAAATTTCCCGGGTACATTTTAGTATATTTACCGTACCCGGGATACATGTAAGTATACTTAAGAGTACCCGGGGTACATGTACGTAGTACCCGAGCCGACAATGAACAATCGAGCAATACTGGAAGGTGCAACATCTCTCACGCCCCCTAGCATCGCCTTTAGCAGTATTCAATTGTCAAAAGGAAAGTGCTGGAGTCATTGATCCCGAGGGACAAGAAAAACAATTGATTAATGTTCGAAATAAATAATTTGATTAATGACAATTCTGTTATTTGAGCCAGGTCACAGGAAAAGCGCAGTCAAATCAGTATCCAATTAAATTATTTGTTATTGTCAGAAAAACGCTTTTAAGCAAACAGCTTTCAAGCGACTGCTGGCTGATCTAGATCCAAACTGGCCACAATCGCCTTAACCCTTTGCATGCTGGGAAATTTGTTGTCTTCTAAATTGTCGTCTGCTGAATTTGTAAAATAAGCATTTTCTTCATTTTCTTTTTCAAAGAATACTATCAGAATAGCAAACAGTTTGGATCCAGATGAGACGCCACGTTCTGTGGCGTCTCATCTGGAACCAAACTGTTTGCAAAGGCCTTTAAAATTCGGTCACGCACTGAAAGGGTTAATGTCTCTTTTACTGTGACACAGTTCATTTAACTTTAAAATGATAAAAAGTACTAACACTAAGAAAGAGTACTAACCAGTAAAAGTTTGAAATCAATGTTGAATCTCAGGACAGCTTGGTGATCTGCAAATCCCCGATGAAATGTTGATATCGGGTATCATAGTCATTCAATAAGTCGCAAAATGCTCGAATACAATTTATAAAGCACAATGTGACTTATATTGATAACTAAAAATACCAGTAATCAGTATGCCAGTTTTGCCGTGTCAAACTGTTACGATCCAGAGACCAGAAAGTCCTTCATTCACATCGAGTATATATCCTTCGAATTCCAACTATTGTTGTCATAAGCGGAGATTTAGTGAATAAATAATTCATATATCCTAAATGACAGCTTCTAAATAGCGAAACAAGCCAATGTATGCAGTAAAAAAGTTTTTAATCGAAACTCTCATTAAGGCGACCATTGTTGAATGTTGAAACACGAACGACAACTCTGCTAGAAGAATGCTATCAATGCTAGGATCCTACGCAGTGGCGTATGCCCAAGGGAAGTAACTGAAAAATCGAGTTATCTCAAATCGGACTGGCTCGGTCTTTTACATAGATGACCATTGTAAATTTTTTTTAGGTGATTATCAAACCTTGGACGCTGCTGTTCCAGCATCGTCAATAAGCGCTGTAAAATATACTGTTAAAAATTTAGAGTCATTAATGATAGACGAAAACCCGCATGTCTGAAAATTAAGAGTAACGAAAAATCATTATTCTAGCCAAAAAGGGGAGTTCCGTAAACTAAGAGTAATTACGGTAATCAAAATAGCAGTTTATGTTTAAATGCATATACTGTTCTGGCAGTCTTTTAATACCGTTCCCCACTCAGCCCTTATACCCCTTTCTTTCAACGCAGGCTTTATCCTTTTCGGTGTAAGTTATATCTAACTGTGATGATTTCTGAAAAGAAGACGTTTTTTTATCACTGACATGGGGATGTTTAATACATGCCCAAGCCAGGGCAAATGTGAATCTCATGGTTATTAGTTTAACTACTTTGTAGAGGAGTACCATACGATATCGTAAAGTCGTCCTCTACCATATTTGTTCCAATTATGCCCCTGGGTGTATATGGCCCCATGTATTGATTAAAATGTAAGGCAAACGTTTCGCATTCCATTGATATATAATTACACCCTGAACGTTTTAATAAATAGGTAAGTAAATATCTTACAAGAGCAATACAATTGATTGCGCCACAGAGGCATGTGGTTCGCTAATATATCCTTTTTCTTTAACATATCTTTCGCCTTATGTACATCTAAATAAGACATGATATAAGAGTGCCAAGATGACCCTATATCACTCACCTTAGTTATTCATTTTATGTAGAATGAGAATATTGATTTTGTTTTGAATGTAGATGTATGATAAATAACGGGTATTAATGAACAGATATGAAGAGCAAGAACATTTGCAGAAGAAATTCGACACGTAAGGCCGACCATACTCACGACCACTTAATTTAGCTTACTCGATGGTTTTCATTCACATTGAAGTCTAAGTGCCAAGAGCTCAAACACGTACAGGCACATACACCTGGCCTGATACACACACACAAACAGTAATAATACACACACAAAACAATGATAAGATAACATGTTTAGAAACATCAACAAAAAGTGAAGAATTACATATTGGAATATAGCAGATCGTCTTGTACACACAAATATTTTGTATTTGTTTACTAAAAATATATCAAAACTTCATATGCTGTTTACAAATTACTTCTTAAGTATTCCCAAAATAGGAAAATCAAACTGTAGTAGTAGTAATACGCGTTATGCTTATTTTATGGACGAAGAATTTATTTATTCAGAATTATGTGTTATGGTATCTTCAGCCGCTTTATATATTTAGTCAAACACTCAATTATTCACACAAATTATCAACACTCGATAACATATTAAATATCTTTAAAATACTACCAATTTAATTCATTCACCCACTAAGGGAGCCTGGCAAGCATTAACACTGGTTATGAAAACTTATTAATAATAATCACTCCATGAAACTACAATTAACGAACTGGAATCAACAAAATTATAATATATGTACAATCATTGAATAAATTATGAATGCTACCAGAACAGAACAGAACAGAACATATCTTTATTTAACTCAAGTTACAATTGCAACATATGAGTATACAGAACAATATTGTCATATAAACATAATTTTCACATGACATGGTTAGATAAGATCTACTAAGAAAGATAAGTAACATACATTTTCCTAGGTATAATTATTTAGGGAATTGGAAAGGGGGTGGGGTGTCCAGTTGATTTTTTGACCTAGTTATTGGACTTTTACATGGGCGTAGTACATTTTAAATGTATAGTAATCTCAAATAATGAAACAGGCTATAGGTTACAAGCGCGTAGAGAAGTACTTGACGGGTGACGTAAGCATGGTCACGTGAGTTAATCAGGTCAGTGTAACAGGCATGAGAGTTGTGTTGACATATGCGATTCACTCTTGTTTAACAACTTTGGAGTTGTTTTTTTTTTTTTTTATTAAAGCATGTGGAATAATATTGTGATTTTTACCGGATATATCTGTGAACATTCTTCAATGATTAACCAGAGGCACCACATTTGGACCTGTACATGGGGTGAGTTTAATATTCTCATGTAATTGATAATTTGTAGCAGTCTAGCTAGGATACTGCCGGAAAGGTAGTTATGATGTCTGTACAACAAAATTAATTGAACATGGTACAAAATATTACAACCTCGATATTGCAACAAAACAAACGGCGGCTGAATGCACAATAGGTAAAGAAAATCAGTACATGTGGTTCTTAATATGTGTCTTACACTATAACAAGGATGCACTGTTAAAAATACATGCTATGCATGCGCATAAGTTTAGGAGCAAAACTTAAATCAACAATAGTATCATAGAGATATATTACAGCACTTGTGACTATAGGATTGTTGTAGTGCATAGGCACTTGAAAAGATGATCATGTTATACAACACATTGCGACATTTTCTTGCAAAAATTAAATCAAAAATAGTATCATAGTGATATATTACAATACTTGTAATTATAGGATTATTGTAGTGCATAGGCACTTGAAAAGATGATCATGTTATACAACACAGTGTGACATTTTCTTGCATTGAGAGGTAAAATTAACTATGCGTGTACAACTCAACTTATATAATATGCTGCAAGAGACATATAACAATGTTTATAAATTAGTGAAGTAATTTTTAAGTACTTGGAAATAATAAGATTATCTAGAAACTGTATTCATTAGTATTTGCATGAATTTGGAAGTGTTTTTTAATACAATAGTTGAAGAACTTAATAGTAATTCTTTGTATTTTAACATATTTGGTCTGCAGAAGTAATATTTCTTAATATATGTTTTCCTATCTGACTCAAAGAATGGGCATTTCAGCAAAAAATGAAATTCATCTCCTACATCATTAAGATTACAGAGTGTGCATTTTCTCTCTGAAATATCAATATTTTCCCATCTACCGGTTTCTATTGGGAAGTAATGATTGCCAGTTCTAAATCTTATCATACTTATCGATTCTTTATTACTTAATTTCAGCAAATAACTTTCAAGATTCATATTGTCTTTTATAAGTGAGTAATTTATACCCTTACTAGAGTTAGCTAGAGATGTATGCCAACTTTGGACATTTTGACCTAAAAGGATATCCTTTATTTTATATTTAACAGTTGTGTCCCTTATACCATTTTGATGTAGCCAAATATCATTTCTCCCAGTGTCAACTAGTATAGATTTAACTTTTTTTATCCATTTTGACTCAAAATCTGGCAGATTAAGCATATATTTGTAAATCCTAAAAGCTATTTTACTTTGTTTTCCTGTATTAAGTCTATTCCAATATCCTATCATTCTGCTCTTAATAGTGATTTCAATAGGGTACCGACCTGATTCAGCGTACAACATATACAATGGTGTGCTTTTTCTGAGATGAAGTACTTTTCTAATGAATTCCCAGTGGATTTTTTCTACGAGTGTACAATCTTCATATCCCCAAATTTCTGAAGAGTATGTTAAAATTGGTGTTATGGTATTATCAAACAGTTTGAATATTAGGTCAATTGGTAAATTTAAATTGTAAATACGTTTATACAGTAAGTGAAGAGCTTTTCTAGCCTGCTGTGCAAGATGTTTTCTGGTTGTGAGGAAACTGCCAGACTTTGCAAAAAAGGTACCTAAATATTTATAGCTTTTAACAATTTCTAAGGCTGTATCGCCAATTTTAAAGGAATAATTTCTGTCTACTCTTGTCCCAAATATTAGAACTTTAGTCTTGCTTATGTTTATATTCAGATTCCAAGTATCACAATATTGAACAAAATCATTTAAGCAATTTTGTAATTTAATGGGGTCTTCTGCTAGCAATACTGTATCATTTCATCATTATACATAGCTAAACGTACAAGCACTTGACACAATTTGATACGGGATACTGAATACGGTCAGCATTTATTTTGATTGGTTTGATAAGTTTAATGTTAGGTTATTCAATGTAAATGTATATAGTGAACAGAAGTATTTTGATAAATTATATTCAACATTGTATAATATATTACTATGAATAAATTGTAAACATATTCTTATTAACAAATAAAATTACTTATATAACTTTGAGCGCAAATAAGAGGCACTTATTGGTGACATTATCTGTCAACAAGTTTGTCCCAAACAATATTGATATATATTTCTAAGCCTCATAGATAATGCCATATAGTAAACTTTTGAATGTAGACTATGAATATGTACACACCATAATTATAATAACACACAATTAACTCAATATGGGTTGACTCTTTGTTTGCACATACATCGATAAAAAAATATTTTTGGCATTCTTTCAACAATCAACCTGTACTAATATGGTATTTAAATTGTCATATTATGTTATAAAATATGGTTTTATGGCTTAATTTCAGAATACATTAGGATTGAATCAAATGAGTACACATACATATAACACACAATCATCAATGTAGTCAACAATGTTTAATGACATACAGGCATATATATATATAATTTTAGAAATATAACTTTAGAATTAACAATAAAAGGAATGCACAACTCTCAAGATATGCATATTGAAAATAAACAGCATTTTTTAACATGTATATATATTTATAACACATTGTACAGTAACGTACTAATTTAAGGATGTATATGCATATTGTAGAGTCGTATCTTATTCAAATAAACTTGAATGTTCTAAGAATGTGTATACATATCGCTTGTATTGCTATGACTACAAATAGACAGTAATATACGGAGCGAAACTA
>NC_068361.1:99776130-99798630 GCF_020536995.1 Dreissena polymorpha | reverse complement strand
TTATTTACACTTCAAATTAGCGTGTGATTGTTTTACATATTAGGGAATAAAGGACCAGAATTTTTTTTTTTTCGAGCCCAGCAATACACCAATAACTCTACAGGTAACGATTTTCTGATGCACAAAATACATTCTAAGTCTCATAAAGGAGATGTGTTTTTGGGTGTTTACTAAATGTGCAGTAAATTTGAAAAGGCTGGTTATATGAATAGGGTATGACTGGCAGGCTGGCGTTTCGGCGGACGGCTTCAAGCATATGGATTATGATAAAACTACTTGCATTTGCGTTCACCAATCTTGATGACATATTGGATTTAGCAAGCTGAATGAAACCCTAGCTTGGGACTTTACATACAGCTAATCGGGAGAAGGTCAAGGTCGCGGTACCTAAAATTAGAAGAACCCTGTCCGCTTATAACTTGAAATCTGACAGAGATATTGCATTTTCATTTTTGTTTTTGTTGCTTACACGAACAAATAGCTTGGGATTGCTTTTGGGGCCAGTACGATCGAGGTCTATGTAACTGTTATTATAACTTTAAAAAACAACATGTGGTTTCCGGTCAATAACTTTAAATTGCATTGATAAATCTTGATTAAACTTGAATTGCGGCGAGACCTATCAAGGGAGTTTTTAAGTGTGTCGGGTTAAGGTCAAGGCGCTAAATTTAACCAAAATGCGCTTTAACAAATAGAGTAAATTCAATTAAATCAGTGTGTATCCCTCCGTAGTCCGAATTCGAACGTAGTGCCTATTACTTAAAAATTCCTTTCATCTGGTAGCTGGTATAAAATCCAACGTGCGAAACCATGTTTTCTGAGGGAGTTTGCATTCATGAAATTTGCTTTTTCTTAGAAGTAGCATGTGTAACCCAAACAAAAAAATCTCGACCACATTGGGAATTGAACCCGGGACCTTCCGGTGCCAATTCAGGCAGACACTTTAGCGCGTCGCTATAAAAGCTAGCTCCTATAGCAATGTAGTTTAAGTTATCCTTATACCAAGCCCTGCTACACACGACCCCTCCAATTCTGAAATTTATCCACGAATTGCCTATTGACACGACATCTGAGGGACGTCTGACACACATGGCGGTGTTTTACGTTAGGCACCAATGTAAGCCAGCCAGAAAAATTCACGACCACAGTGGCGATTAAACCCGGGGCCTTCCGGTTCCAAATCAGACAGACACTCTACCGCGTCGCTATAAAAGATAGCTCATATAGCAAGGCAGTATAAGTTCTCCTTATACAGAACCCTGATACACACACACTCGAATTGAGAAATTCTTCCATGAATTTCTCCATGCCACGACATCTGAGGGACGTCTGACATACATGATGTTTTTTACGTTGGGTGCCAATGTAACCCAGCAAGAACAAATCCCGACCACATTGGTGATTGAACCCGGGACCATCCGGTTCCAAATCAGGCAGAAACTCTACCGTGTCGCTATAAAAGGTAGCTCCTATAGCAAGGCAGTATAAGTTCTCCTTATACCGAACCCTGCTACACATGACACACGTTTTATTGCAATTGTTAAAATTTGACATTTTCTTACTATAATTAGAATTATACATTCAAAAAAAGCAAAGGTAAGAAAAGAACTTAACTTTGGCCGTTTTTTAATAAAGACTATGATATTAATTTTATTGAATTCTAACCAAAACCAAAAGCCTGAGCAAGACATTTCTTCTCTCTCGATCTTTTATGAATTGCTTCAACAATCGGCCTCAGTTTGCATTAATCCGCGCCAATGTATTCTTGTTTTACATGAGCACGTCAATTCGTAATCGTTTAAAATCATAATATTCATTAGAGTAACTTCCCTTGTTGTTTTTTTTTTAAATATCGAAGACAAAACTAAATTTTCTGTGAACAAAGTTTCATGTATTGATTCTTTTGAAAATAACAATAATCGAGCTTGAACTACTGGATATAATTAACAGAAGCCTGACGATAACACTAAATCAATATGTTATGAAAGATAAGATAGTAAAAGTGAATTTTATCAAGCAAACATGAATGGAATGAAAATGATTGATGCAAACGAACCAGTAATATCTGTATTACGAGTATACTTGTAAAAATACCACGACTTTTTTTATCAAGGTACTCCATTTACTGACATTATGTCTTTGTGTAAAAGGCGTTACTAATAATCATGAATGGAATGCCAAACATAGACACAGAACAGCAGTCCTACTAATCATATTTATCCGTTTAAGTCGGTCTTGCATTATTAATATTTTCAGAACTTTAAATAATATGTAAACCTTTGAACGTTCTAAGAATAGACAATATTAACTGAAAGTTCAGCGGAACTCACTATTTATCTGATATATAGACAGTTTTGCAACTGACCAATATCACTTTATCAAAATGTACTTAAGATAAAAGCAAAGCGTTATAAACGTTTTATTAAAAATGAAAACATGTACACATTGATATATCGTTGGAATCTAGCATATTGCATCGGATTTCCGGATTATTGTTTTTTTAGATTTTTAAATTGTTGCAACACTAATGGTATATGAGATGTTTTTAAGAACATAGACGAGGCAATGGCTTGGGTGAGATCTGTCCAAGTATTTTCATTCTATATTCACAAATGAAACATTTTTCAAACGATTATTTTTAGAATTTATTCAAGTTTCAAATGCCACTTTATGTTTTTATCTTGACACCCGTAGTGTTGGCTCAATTCATTATTGTAGAACGGCACGTGTTGTTTTGTAAAAATAATTATAACGATATGAAGATAATTTCATCGTAATTTTAGGCTATTTGATCATTTTAAAAAAGTGGATGTTGTCTGTATTGTATTGATTTGAATTAATTTATTTTACGTTCGATAGAGTACTTAATAAAAAAAGTCAAGATTACTGGTAAATATAATATTTAAGTCATATTATGGTGGTATGGTTAAACGAATAATGTATATGCATGCAATATGGACCATGTTTAAAGATAATTGCAAAGCGGTGATTAGGTTAAATTATAACTAAAATAATAAAAGCGAAATAAACTGGCTAACAATACAATAAATACAACTGAAATTTGACTGAAGTTCATAATTAGCAAACAATTTAAGCAAAGCAAACGCAAAACCCATTTTAAAGATTATTAAATAATATTGAGTATATTGATTGATCAAAACCGATAAAATAAGGAAACACCTATTAATTTTTACAACTTAAAGTTGATAAAACGATATTTAAGAGAGCATAGTAAAGCAGCAACACAATACATGTACTTTGCATTAATGCAAGTAACAGTGCGCTTTGTTAAATGGGACATATATTTTCTTCGAAACATATATACAAAGTATGTATACAGTAGCAAGCAGGAGATGTATATTTTCAGTACAATGTCCTTAATTCATGCCATTCACGGCAGAACTTAACTTTATTGCAGGGCAGCACATGACGATCGAATTAGATGTTTAAAACCATAAAACCTTAACCTTACACCATTACATCGCAACAAAGTATTATATCTAAATATAGCCTATATCAGTTAATCAAATCGGAAGAAATGAAGGTTTATAATATCGACATCAGGGATATACACTTCAAAACAAGTTGCAACAGTGGCTATACACACGTATTTTATAAATAAAACCCATATTTAACTAATAATGCAACTCATGCAAACATCAGACGAAAAAAATCGTTACAAACTAATACATGTTCCTAATCGGAAGTAACAAGGAGACTATATAATATAGCACCTTATATGGCATTGTAACATTAAAAATTCTGATAAAGCCCTTTTTGCTGAACATAGTCCAATATCACATCATAGCAGAACTGGAACTGCATCTGCAAAAGACATTATATGTCATTGTAATAGAAGGGAACGTTTCGTAAAGTGAATACACATTCATTTCTGAACAGTGTTTCAACTTCTTCCTCAACGACACATACAATCCGTGTATTTTCAAGTGTATTAAGGAACCCTACCTTGCTGCGGATGAGAAGGCTTTTTCCGTACATCATTGTCTTGACTGATTGTAAAATGTTGATCCGCCCATTCTGTTGTAATATGCGATACATCTCGTTCAATAAAACAGCAGCGACTCCGCATTTCTGAAAGCCGCAACTGCAAATAATTGATTATCGGATATAACTCATACTTTTAAATAATACGTTTTTCAAACGCTTAAGAGACAAGAAGAATACATGTACACTTTACTTTTTAATAGTCAATATATAGGCTTGGAATTCGTAGTAGATTATATGTTTACCAGCATACCACATTAAAAATTTCCAATAAATTACAACTGAAAAGGTGGTATGAGCTTGTTATATCAAAATAATCTGTCAACTAGCTCTACTCACTTGTCTAGTATCAATATCGGTGTGTCGTCTGTCATTTCGGGCTGCCAAGTGTGCACCGCCTCTATCATCTCAATCAATGTTTTCCTGTCTGTCGGTATATCCACTCCTTTCCACGAAGACAGCACGAAGTGTTTTATGGTTTTGCCACTGCAAGTCTTTTGTTTTGTATTTAAAAGAGAGATTTTAAAAGTCAACAATAGCAATAATATAAAAATGTTATAATTGAAATAAATTGAACACGATTAAATAATGATTATCTTCAATGTACCTCTTGTTTCATGAAATAAGTTATTTCAACAAATCCATTTTGTTGTTCCTCTTTGATAACATATGGGCCTTTTGTTGCCTGTTCCCTTTCTGTTCTTTCTATTAGTATGTGTTTCTAGCGATGTAAATAGACAGGCTAATACATATTTGTATGGAATAAATAACATCATAATTATATATTTCACTCAGTAAAACATAATATTATTACTGAGACGGTTCTTACAGACGCCTTACGGTGTGATACGAAATCAGTAAATTAATATTGGGCGAGAGCGTAGCTCGCCCAAACCTACATACAATACCGTGTATCACATCGTGCAGAGCTAGGAAGAAGACACGTAACGAATTTATCTGACCAAGCACCATTCTTTCGTCAGAAATAACGTTATAACTGGAGAAAAGTTAATTGTACTTTCTTAAATCACTTCATCTAGTTTCTATAATTGGCGATTTATAACGTTACTGACTGGATGTGAAGAGAAACTACCATAATATGGAACAAGCTGAATAACATACCGCCAGAACGACACCTGGCTAACATTCAAAAAAAAGTATTCTTTACAATGTTAGAAAATAATCATATATATTTTTAACGAGAAGAATGGTGTAATATACAGTTGTTGCACATTTGACACAAACAATAATATATTGCAACAATTAATCATAAATCTTTTTGAAAGAAATCCATTTTACCCATTACTCTAACACAAAAACAATCCCGATATGCTTAGATATAGCCAAAATATGTGTGTATCAAATAAAATGTTTTCAATACAAAAGTAAAATTACCAGTTCAATGTCATCCGATGCAAAATCAATCACCGTTATAGAGCCAAGCTGATCCAGACGGGACCAAAACATAGCCAGCTGTTTCTCAGTTGGTTTGGGTAGCACAATCATACACGTCTTTCCATTGAATGTCTGTGAAATATACTTACATTGCTGTAAACTTTTAACATTTTATAAATTAGGTGATCCATCACATTTAAGCATTTTTCATTTGTTAACGATACGCGTTATGAAAATTTAAACAACACTATCATGTGAATCTGTACCAAATATGAAAACCTTCGTCGTCTGTCATCAACATTTACCTTGTTTATACTACAGAGGCCACTTTTGTTGTCCAATTGTAATAGCATTTGGCAAGCATATTTGCCCTTATAATACGTTGGTCACATTCGAATCTGGGTCACTATACAAGTCACATTTATTGTCCAATCTTCATCAAACTTTGTCAGATCATTTGTTTTAGTAATATTTTAGTGGAGATCTAAAATTGTTCAGGTTCGGTGAAAAACATAACCGCCAGGAAGGGACGATTTTTTGTATGGTTGTACTTGTATTGTTCTCAGAAGAGTTAGGTTTCTTCGTGTCTTAAGTGAGCGCCTTAGTGTACATGACCATCTTCTTAAAACATGGTCTCATTTGTTAAAATGCAATACCAGATTATATTGAATACAATTAATTATCTTGTAAATGTATGTGATGTTTAAAATGCAAATTACAATAGCTCGTATGTGTTGGTTCGCATGCACTGTTAAATATGTCACATTAAACAATAGAACCACATTATCAATTTATATCAACTTCAATAAATAAATGAAACGTTATGTAGATCTAACTTACAGGGAGATACATTTCAGCTGTGGGTTCACTCCTTCTATAATTTTGAGGCCGATATGCATCAACTTCAATAGAAAAGAAAGATATGTATACTTTATAACTTAATATTAAGTGGATATTTAAGAACAGATAATGTTGTTGTTTTATCAAAATTATGTATCTTGTCTTACTTTCAGCCAAGTGTGTCTCAATATTGCCATATTCTGCCTCTTGACTGGCCACTGGTGGCAAATGTCCTTCACGACTTTCAACACTTAGCATGCACAGCTGAAATTCCAAATTGTGCAGTTCATGTATTGAAAACAAATCTAGAAAAAAAGTTCATTAGCAGGCCTGCGACATGCAAGTTTAATTATTTGTACAAGTCTGACGTAGCACGAAACAATTGCGCCATTCAGTAGTTCATATGTTATCGCTAAAATTCTTTACATTTATCCCATATTCTGTTGTTTGTTTTTAATATCGTCTGTGCCTTCAGGTTTGTTCTATTAAGAATTGTGTGCGCTTATTTCAAATGAAAATGTACGTCTTGTAATGTAATACGTTTGTTTTTTAGATTCATTTAAGATTTTCAAAAGTGTACACTGAAGAAAGACAAAAACAAACATGCTTGAATGTACTTCAATTATACGACGAGTGAGTTTTTTGACATTATATAAATATATATTTATCCATATACTGATGTAGAATTAACTGTACAATAAAGCAACGTATTCTACGGCTGAAATAGTTGATACGGTTCTATTTTATACAGCCGAAAAACATGAATTTCTGCAACATTTAATAATCCTTCAGACCCAACATCTTGTTTTAAGATAGAAAATACGTGTTTGATTTCCGATTAGACTACAGTTAATTCGTTTTGACACTACTACGAAAATATGCCTATGGATACCTATAATCAAACAAAGCATTTGTCAAATAATACGGAAGTAAATACTATAAGCATCGCTAAGAATGTTGCCTTCGAATAATTCGGGCACAACCGTCATTGTACACGGACAAAGGGTAGACGGAAAAGGAGTGGACATGGATTTTGCACAAAGGATACTAATTTATTTATATATTCTTATATATTATTTTACTTCGAACTGTTTCTCCAGTCGAGTAGTTGTCAAATTACTGGCTTTTCCAATCATGAACTGGTGGACACTTTCGAACTGTCTGGTCATCACGTGGTGTGTCCCAACCAGGAGAGCTTCCGCCAGGGCCTCATGAAGATATGTGTATTGTTCCTGTATATAGACTAGTACAGTATTGGAGCGCAAAGTTCCCAAAATACAATATGCATGTGAATGTGCATTAAACCATGCGTTTTTGTCTTAAATATCTATCTGCTACGTCCTTCATTTATTCTAAACATTTTGATGACAACACATGTTCAACACCAACGCAAGGGAACATATTTGATACAGAGATGTTCATTGTTTAAAAGTAAATATCAATTTACATTTGTTTGAACCATGCTAACCCTTTGTTCGCGCAAAGCTTCGACAATCTGCAATGGTCTGACACAGTTTTCAATTTGAGCTTGTGAAATAAGATTGTCGAGAGCAATAAATGTTCCTGTTCGCCCAACACCAGCGCTGTAAATACAATACGTTATCTTTAGCTTGGTTCATCGAATGTTGAAAGTAGCATAATTTTGTTTACTTGCAAACAACCCGTATCATTACAAAACTAATATCAAATATCGTATTTTTCAAATCATACTAGTATACCTGCAGTGAACCAGAATTGGTGAATGGTGCTCTTTCTGAGTATCCACCGCTCTCCAGAAGTCTACAAGACACCAGGCCGTGTCAGGAACACCTTTGTCTGGCCACGATTTGAGATGAAACTGCTTGACCACCCTGGTATCATGACCCTGTTGACCCCAATACAGTCAATACATACTTAAGAATACCGAAAATATTTAAGTCAATCAAATAATAAATGATCAAATGCTTGCTTGTACATCTTTAATACTCGTTTAATAGAACACGTTTGGGCAGTTAATAAAATAACAGCCCTCTGTAGACCGGTCGCAGTAACGATAACGAAATTGAAACAGACCTTCGTGATTGTAAAAATCCTGATGTTGTAATCAAACATCTCATCGACATCAACGTACTTGACGTTAATTCGTCCGTACTTGCATACGCCGTTCAACTCCTCGGGCCAATATTGTAAACATTTCATCTGTATTAGAATATTTTGCGTAAAGCACTCTAAATTTGTGTTTCATAATTAGAGATGCAATATCAACGTGTCTTTAGCAGTCTAATACGTTTGCTATAATTGTAAACATATATTTTTATATAAATTATCATATATGAGGCACCATAATTATGCTTATGTTTTGATTTTAAATGACATGTACTGAAAGCTCAACATCAGGAATAAAGTCAATACCGTGTTCTTTTCAATCACATTTGTCAGCATCACAATCTTGTCCACCCTCTGCTGCCATATCATACGCCATAAGTCATCTAAATTTCTCTGCGTTGCACCTTTGAAAAGCGACTTAAACATGTGTGTTTTATACTAACCGATGAGCTTAAATTGATACAAAATATTCTTCGAAATGTTTTTACCGAAAGAAAGTAATTCGCTATACTAAACATATACACGGAATATACTCTATTGTGATGTGTTGTTGTTTTTTTGTTTCAATGTATTACGTTGTTTCACTTACCCTGCGAAGCGATGAATTTCTTTGCCTTCTCAAAACCCTACATTTCAACAAAATCAAATAAAAGTATTCAATTGTTTAAAGTATTATAATTTACATTTTCCTTTAAAAAAAAATCATTAAATTATCTCTAAACGTTATTTATCAAGCCATTTCTGGAACAATTTAGATGAAAAGATGTTCATGAAAAAAAAATCATGTTGATGATGATGATTACACTGATATAGCCGAACTTAAAACGTTTACGTGTATGTAGCTCGCGTTGATATATTCAGATTCTCCATCGAACTCTGGTGTCAAGGGCACACGGTTATAGTCGTCTGAAAATAAATCAGCGTATGTTATATCATTAGGACTGTTACGTAATAAGACGAATTTCTGGTTTAAACATGTACATTTATGATTAAGTGCTTCGGAAACAACGATCAATGAAATATGAAGATACTGTAGTTTGAGTAGTTTACCTTATAAATATTGTGTTACTAGACATGACAAAAATAAAAACACTTAACGTACATGCATAAATCTGCTTGTAGCGATTCCTGCCTTTGTTTTCTTCGGAGGATGCTATGTCATGCTTATTGATAAGCCCACTTCTTAATTTCTGTAATAGAATAATGATGTTGGTGCGACTATGTTTAATAATGAAACTTGCAACTGATTATTTAATCTTTATGTTTGGACTATTTCTTACTTTAAATTCTTCTTCAAAGAATGTTGAACCACTTTGACACTTTCCGTGAATGTAGTCCCAGAGTTCATGGATTCTGATTCCAGGGCTTAGTGTCTTGAAACTGTAGTAATCATTGTCATCGCAAGAAACGGGATTCTCTTTGTCAGACAATAAAGTGCTGACATCTGCAAGTTCAGTAGAAATATTAAAAACATTTTGTTATGTTCTATTTATTATATTATGTCACAACATATTCACATGCTCGTTATTAGAATTTAAACATTTTTGCATATTTGTTCACGCCCTACGGTGCTTTGTGATAGTATATTCCACATTATATGTGCAGTTGGGCGTTTATAGTTTATTTTTAGAAATGTTAATTATAATGTCTACTAATCAATATGTTTCGCTTATACATTGATTCATATAAAATGAAACATTAATAGGTATGTGCACTTATATTTCAAAAATTTGTTCATGTATACTTGTTAAAGCGACTTTCGCTTTGTCTTCTACGGAGTCGTTTTTTCCATCATTAGCCCGATCGAGATGATCAAATCTCGTATAGAAACATGTATCTATCTTTGCTGATGTAGATATTTTAGTATGACATTCTTTACTGAAATTAAATCAATCATAAGATCTGACAGGAATGATATTGTTATTTAACAATGGACTAAATAAAAGTCCGCAATAAGATCTATTACTTTGTATTGTAACATTATAATATTGTTAAATGCAACAGTAACTTACGCATGTAGTTTTTGCCGCCTGCAATATAAGGTTAATAAAGTCATTCCTATTATGATAACAACAGCTGCGACGCAACCGCCAACTATTCCAGCCACGTTTACGGTACTACTTTCTCCTATCTGTTTGTGTGCTGAAATGAAACAATATATTCATAAAATGGTACTTTACATATGGGACCTGATGTATATTTATGTTCTTGTATGTTCATGCGCGAGTTCTGTGAAGGTAAAGACAATTTTCGTGAAGCATTCACGGTTAATACTGAACACAATACTTTCTCACGTGTACAGAAACCATTTTCCATCCTGAATCCATCGTGGCATTGAATAGACATTAAGCAGGATCCATTGACGTGATGGCACGTGTCGCAGTGACAGTTCATAGAGCAGCTTTGCCCGTAGAAGCCAGATTTACAGGCTGTGTGACAACAATAAAAGGAATATAATGCGAATAGTATAGTATGCGATAAAAATTATCTACACATCATGGATTTTCACAGGAGTGAGGATTATCCCTCGACGCCGCAGGTCGTTATATAGCTGTATCATTTAATTATGGGGCATGTTTCGACCTAATGGGGTATAGTTTATTATTACATACAAATATATTATGTATATTTCTTCTCTTGTTTGTCCAGGCGAGAGTTCTGCGAGGGAGGGGCAAGCTTCGCGGAGCTTTCACAGTTAATCCGTTAACAATACTTTCTTACGTGTACAGAAACCAGTGTCCATCCTGAACCCATCGTGGCATTGAAGAGACCCTTCGCACGATCCATTGACGGGATGGCACATGTCGCAGTGACAGTCCAGAGAGCAGCTTTGTCCGTAGAAGCCAGGTTTACAGGCTGTGTTACAACAATAACAGGAATATAAAATGAATAGTAGTATGCGATAACAATTCTCTACACACAATTGATTGTCACAGGAGTGAGGAATATCCCTCGACGCCGCAGGTCGTTATATAGTAACATATAATTTTAAGGCACGTTTAGACCTAACGGGGCATGAATCACAGTATATTATTACATACCAATGTATTTAACCTTGTGGACAGAAGTTTTCAGAAGGACAAGATTTGTAAGGTATTTATATAAGTCTATATAAAATACATTACGCTTAAGGTTTTCAGAGTATTTGTTTTACTGAAGTTAAATGATTTAATGATAAATTGTTCGATTATACAATGTTAGATATCGAATATACCTTGGTCGAGCTTTTATTTTCAGAGATGTCTATTTTTCAAATAATATCTAGATTCATTCATTACTAATCATCATATAACAGAGTTTCTAAATGGAAAAAGGGGGAATAATTTATGTTGTTGTTGTTTTTTAAACCATACAATCGCACATAAAAACTTCCTATCTGAAGAAAATAAAAACTAAAAACACTGTGTTGAAAAGTGAGTGAGTATTTATGCAGAAACATGTGGCAAAGAACTGACGGTAAGACAGACAGAAACACAGATATAATAACGAAACAACTAGATCAAAAACAAATATGATAACTAATTAAGCAAAAGCAGCCAGCTGTCTAAACAACACAATTTTACAATTTCAAAATTAAAATTAACTAAGTGCTATAACTATATAATGTGGACGCAATAGCAATGACGATTGAGCACTGCACGTGCCCTTAATGAACTGTATATGCAAAAGATGTATCACCAAATCATTATTTTTTCTTTGAAGTGAAGGGGTATAATTATGAGCTTAAACAAATCTCAGAGAAACAAAGATTTTTCGTTACGTTTACGAGCTCATTTATATCTGCGAAATCCATAATACATTATATTCAAACAGACTGCAACATCATAAACATGCATTTTTGGGAATTCCAAGGCTAACTTAATTAAATTAAACTTACAATCAGGTTAGTGTTCATTTCAAAATAAGTAATCGGAGGAAAACTGTTGATTGCATTATTCAAATGTATGTTTACCTACCCACGCTGAAGTTCAAAAGTGTCCAAAAGGGACACAATCCCCATTTGGACATTGACCGGAATATAGCAATATAACAATGACATGCCCATATGCAATTTACGACACAGATCAAGATCTCATTCTCTGAAAGCTGATCAAGCACACGCATTGCTATGAAATCTAACCGCAGTAAACACATACCTTTAAAGTGATAATTTATTATGCATGTATTCTGTTAATTTGCATGCAAGTGACTTTTGAGGCTTTCTTTACAAAAGATAACATTTAAAATAATACGAACACCATATGAATGAGTAAAAATGTTTTTAATCTTACCAACGCTACAGTTACTGTTAGTCCACCCAGGCTCACATTTCTCACCGGAACACTTGCCCGAGACATGGTTACAGTTGGTGCCGTGTAAGCAATGACACTCTGACGAGCAGTTCAAACCAAATAAACCTTCATCGCACGCTGTAAAGGAGAAACAAGAGGAAGTACTATTAGTAGCTATACAGTAGTAGATAACTAGGTTAATCAGAAATCATGTCTCGAAAACAGTAAGATTGATGCTTCTATTTTACTACTATACAGGTTTTTCATGCAATTTTATAAAGACCGTAGCAACGTTAAAATATAACGTTTAGCTGTCAGCTTTCCAAAAATGAACTCTTAACAACGCTACGGTTACTATGAACATACAGAAAATACCTGGATCACAAGCTGTAAAATATTATTTTATTATTCATATATTCTAAATTAAGGTTAAAACTGTAAATGTCTACCCGACATAACTTAACTACGATGCGAAATACAATTACAAACTGTTGAAGTATAGACACTATTTACCGATTTGTGAAAACAGGATATTAAGAAATGACGAAAACACAAAAAAATTATCGCCGTAATATTGATCTCGCATTAAACACGACTATAACAGAAACCTTTAATATTCCTTATTTTAAGTTTATCTAATTCGATCGCTAAAAAGTCGAACACGCTTATTTTAATTTGTTTACATATCACACAAACATAACTCCGACATTCGCTGAAATATAAATCTTTCTAATAAATAGTGCATAAATATTATCATTTAACCTTTAATATTTTTGACTTTACTAGCCTTAAAAGAAACTTCATCAAGTCAATAAGATGAAAAACCGCATGTTGTTACATACCTACGCTACAGTTGTCATGTGTCCATCCAGCTTCACATTGGTTAACGGGACAGGTACCATCAATTTGATGGCATGTTTCATTGTCGTAACAATGACATATATAGGAGCAGTTAGCACCAAACGTGCCAGGGTTGCAGGCTGTAATCATAAAATTCGATTCAGCTATACGAAATCAAAGCGTTGAACCATGGAAGACTGCGACTTGCGTTAACTTTAGTTTTACATCAAGACAAGATATAGGGAAGTTTTAAAGAAAAAAGGTTCTTTATAAATTATGATATACAGGTAATTTATACATTCAAAGTTGTTAAAAGAAAATTCTGATAAACTTTGCATTTGTCAAATTGATCTTCAACGGTTCTGATTTGCGTTGTGTTAATTTCTCTCGCTGGATAAAAGTTACATTGAAGACAGTGAAACAGAGCAGATCCCTTGGTAATTGACATATCGAATTCTATGCATGTCTTTTTTCTTTACATAAGATAACATTTACAATTATACGAACACCATTTGCTTGAGTAAAGCATCGTTCTAGAATGAATCTTGTTTTTAGTCTTACAAACGCTACAGTTACTGTTAGTCCACCCAGGCGCACATAGCTCATCGGAGCAGTTACCAGAGACGTGATTACAATCGGCACCTTGTAGGCAATGACACTTCGAGGAGCAGTTGAAACCAAATAATCCTGTATCGCACGCTGTACAACAAGAGGAAGTAATATGGGTTACTATACAGTAATAGTAAACAAAGTTAATATATTATCATGTCTCGAAAAAGCCAACATTCAGATGCATCTTTGCATGTAATTATACATGTTTTTCAAGCAGCATTGTATACACGAAAGCAACGATAAAATATAAAATGTGTCTGTCAGCTATCAAAAAGTTAAAATCTTACCAACGCTACAGTTACCATTACTCCACCCAGGGGCACATTGATCATCTAAACAGTGGCCAGAGATATGGTCACAGTTTACTTCCGGTAGGCAATGACACTCGGAGGAGCAGTCAAAACCAAACATGCCTTGACCGCATTCTTTTAAAAGGAGCAAAAGATACATAATAATTGTAATTTACAGTACAGTGAGTAACATTTGTTACACAAAGCCATAGTCAACGTAGTAATATGTCTATGACACATGCAAAATACCGTTCATAGGTATACTTGTAATTACACATTGATATAAAAGACAAGTTTTTGCATGAATGCACCCTTTCATAACATAATAATAAGCGTAAAACACGCTATTAGTAATCGACACTTTAAAACCGTTCAAGCGCTACAGTTACGAAGTGTCAATCCAGGCGCACATTTGTCATTAGGACAGTGGCCAGAAACATGGCCACATCTTTTGCCATGTAGACAATGACATGGGAAGGAGCAGTTGTTACCGAAAATGCCATGATCACAGGCTTTGAAATTCGAACAAAAGAAAATATCGTAAAGCAATTATCATATATTTTATTCATATGGAAAAGGTGTTGCATTTCATTCTACAGTATAATACCTAGTAATTTTAAAAATAAATAATTAGAGCACAACTATTGATTGCATTATTCAAATGTATGTCAACCTAACCACGCTGAAGTTAACACGTGTTGAAAAGGGACGCAATCCCCATTCGGACATTTACCAGAATATAGCAATATAATAATTACATGCTCATTTGCAATCTACGACAAAGATCAAGATTTCATACATAAGATATACAAACACCATATTAGTTAGTAAAAATGTCTTTAATCTTACCAACGCTACAGTTAATGTTAATCCACCCAGACTCACATAGCTCATCGGGACAGTTACCGGAGACATGGTTACAGTTGGCACCGTGTAGGCAATGACACTCTGAGGAGCAGTTCAAACCAAATAACCCTTGATCGCACGCTTTGAATGAGAAACAAGCAGAAGTAATATTAGTAGCTATGCAGTAGTAGTTAAGTAGGTTAATCTAAATCATGTCTCGAAAAAAGTTAGAAGTATGTTTCTATGTTATTATACAGATTTTTCATGCAATTTTATAAACACCGTATCAACGTTAAAATATAACGTTTAGCTATCAGCTTTCAAAAAATCAACTCTTTCCAACGCTACAGTTACGATGAACATACAGAACATGCCTGGATCACAAGCTGCAAAATATTTGTTTAATATTAATATATTCTCAATTCAGGTTGAAACTGTAAATGTCTATCCGACATTACTAAACTACGATGCGAAATACAATAACAAACTGTTGAAGTATAAACACTGTTTTCCGATTTGTGAAAACATTATACTGAGAGACGACGCAAATCCAAAACGGTTATCGCCGTTATATTTATCTCGCATTAAACACGACTTTCTAATAAATAGTGCATAAATATTCACACTTAACCTTTAATATTTTTGACTTTACTAGTCTTAAAAGATACTTCATCGAGTCAATAAGATGAAAAAAAAACAAATGTTGTTACATACCTACGCTACAGTTGTCATGCTTCCATCCAGCTGCACATTGGTTAACGGGACAGGTACCATCAATATTATGGCATGTTTCAGTGTTGTAACAATGACATATATAGGAGCAGTTAGCACCAAACGTGCCAGGGTTGCAGGCTGTAATCATAAAATGTCGATTCAGCTATACGAAATCAAAGCGTTGAACCATGGAAGACTGCGACTTGCGTTAACTTTAGTTTTACATCAAGACAATATATAAGGACATTTTCAAAAAAAGGTTCTTCATGAATAATGAAATACAGGTAATTTATAAATGCAAAGTTGTAACAATATTTTTGATTAACTTTTCATTTTTCAAATTGATCTTCAACGGTTCTGATTTGCGTTGTGTTAATTTTTCTCCCTGGATAGAAGTTATATTGAATACAGTGAAACAGAGCAGATGCCTTGGTAATTGACGTATCGAATTCTATAATGTCTTTGATAGCAGTTCTAAATACTGCGCTTGTCGCAGCAGTCTTAAAACGATCCGTATATCTTGTTATAACATCTGCGAAAACAGTTATGACCTATTTGGTATTATTTTATTTTTGGTAAACGGATTATTGATAAAATTGATTTCAATTGCTTAACTCATCGAAAATTCCATCAAACTGCAATACATATCAAGTGTCAATCACTGTTATTATTATTAATTATTCTTACTTTCATTACAGGCGAGTCCTCTCCAGCCGTCTTGACACACCGCAGTCATACATGTGCCCGTGACACTTTCACATGGTCCAGAAAGACAATGGCACTCTCTTGAACAGTTTGCACTGTACTTTCCGGGTAGACAATCTGGAAAAAATGCATTTGAAATATGTTCCGTGCTTAGAATAAGCTATTTGTATAGCTTGATTAGTCACATGTTTAGGCAGTGATTGCAAAAACTCTTGTTACAATAATAATTGCAAGGTGGTTAAATTTGCTATTATTAGACGCTTACTCTAACGGTAGTATTCTTCAATGGCCAACTGTACCGAACAACCTATTTTGTTACGTGAAATATAGAATAATATATCATAAAAGACCCAAGCACTTTTGTACTAAATGTGCAACTGAGGGGCCGAGTAGTTTGTAATCGAAGTACACCGGATGTTAAACGAATGACCTGGGTTAGAATTACGCTTACTTTTTATTGTTTAAACATAGTATTAATAGGAATTACTAAGAACACCATTATATAAAAATAACAATTTAAAATAACTAGAATGACATTTTTTTGGCAAACGTCAAGTAAACATAGCCCGAATTTGTTATTGTGATGATAAATAATTTAATAATTGTTGGACGCATAAAACAAACAGTGAAATAGAAGAATATAGAAATGTGTCAGTAAGGAAAGAATAACCCCACATTCCGCATTGCCCGAGACTTCACAAATGTTGAAACAAGAAATATCTTATTAACAAGATTATTGGATTTATTTAAATTATAATGCACACAAGGCCGGTAAATGAAGTTCAAACAATAATATTTAAAATAGTAGCTTATGATTGGCGATATGTCTCTCAACTTCACAAATTCAAGTTTAGGATTTACTTATTCGGGTCCACTGACGAAAAAATATATTTAACATTCTTTCATATATTGATTAAGGTCAAACATGGTTAGACAACAATGCCGAAAAACTTTAAAGAAAAACATAAGAAGGTACATTTACACGCCGGTTAATATGATTGTACAGTTTCAGCAACCTGGCTGCAAATTTATATTAGTTATGCGCGACACAAGGGGCCTTGACTAATTGTTGGCAAATCCGTACCAACGGATTGTTTGCTGTATTCAACGTGTTTTCTATTATGAGCCTTATGCGACATTTATAGGTATCCATGCATATTATTTCCTTATTTATTTGTGTATAAAAAATTGTTAATATGCTATGCGAATTTAAACCATATGAGTTCGTTTGCATTTATATGCACATGGCATGTTAAGCGCAAACGCCCAGTTGACATTTGTTTACATACACATATATTAGATTACACATTTAACAAGACGAAAATTTGCATAGTATACATTAGACTTGTTAAACGAGTTGAAATACTCGCGATTTAAGGAAAATATCTTAATAAAATAACTGTACACAATCTCACTATTGCGATAGTTGGCAATGCAGATTCATATTATAATTATTATTATTATATAACCAGTTTTTAGAAATAGATAGCTCTGCACTGTTATTGTTTCGGGATTATAACACTCCTTTAAAAGTCGATATCAACGATGAAAAAAAATTACGTTACCGATCTCGACGTCACGAAAATCCACAAAACATTTCGGTTATTAAAGGAAAGCAAGAATACAAAAGGTTCCATTATTGATATCATTCGAAAACACTCAGCTTTATACCTGCTTGTCGGTATATTCTAATCTCGCATATAGTCATATGTGGATTTGATGACAATGCACTCGCAACTCGTACAACATTTACTTCTTGTGGAGGAGCCAGTATCGTCATCGCAAAAGACCAGTTGTACAAAGTGAACGCTTCGTTATGAAGTGATTGATTCTGTCTCCCCAGTAACAATGTGATGTTGTTTAACTGATAGATATCTGCAATATAAGTTGTTTGAATAATCTTTTTTTTACTTGATATAATAAACATAACTTCATGTTAGACGAAGCTTAAACCATTATTATATACCGTCGTTCAATAGTATCCATTAAACACGGACACGTAGTTGTTTTAGCTGGAAATAGTAACACAATATAACATTGGATGTTACAATGGCCAGTTACCCGAAGGCGTTATTGAGGATGTTATAACAACTATGGAGGTCGACGAAATAAATAACAAGTGTTGTGACATTATGCGAAAGTGTGCAGAATCTTCGGTAACAAAATAGGACACCGTGTTCTTCTGGAAAATGATTAATGCGAAAAGACAACGTAATGGGACAAGGCAAAGTTTCGGACTTGTGTTGAAAACTTGAGATCAAACATCATAATGAATAACGATGCCTCATATTGTGAACACAATATTGTAGAACTGTGCAATCCGAATGACGCTTCTCAATTCGATAAAATGTTACAAAAGCTGCCATTTGCGAAGTTTAAAATGCCTTTGACGAAATAACCCTTGATCCGGAAGTACTAGTAGAATCAACCATAGTACAATCATGCGTGCAAACGTTATAAGGTAGAAATGCTCGTTGGCCAGCTGATATTACGCAAGAATACTTTGTACATAGCACAATCACTCTTGCCGAGCCAATATCAGTACAAACACATGCTGAGTAGCGGATGTAGTCCAGGCAACATGAAAATTATGGAAATAATCAACTTACAGAAATGCTGGAACAAAAAGAAGGGCGATCAAAGCAGTTATTGATTAATTCAATGTATGAAAGCCCAGCTATTTAAATCTGTAAATTACCCTACTGAACCGCAGTGAAAGGTAAAATAGATTGACATTTTGTTTTCAGTACTAGCTCAGCTGTTTTATGACGAGTTTCGCACGATAACACTCGGCTTCCTTTTACTTATGGTTAGGATTTTGAATTATGGATAGGCTCGACAAGCCTTATGTTACAGCCATACGCCAATTAATCTAAACCATGTTTACAGTAACACACAAAATCGTGTCAAATGCCGAGAATTGTTTTCCGGTAATAAGCGTTTTCGCCCAAGAAGAAAGGGGTCACCGCTCGGTTACCTCGCATACATCGATAAACTGATAAGAGTGCTTATGCAATGTTTAATAAGTATATGTTTATAAAACAAACGACTATTGCAAAATGGCATTTTTTTTTAAATAAAAGTCGCATCAACGTGCAGCCGTTGCGTATTGTGAGCACGGTCATCAATTCAAACAGCCAATATTTACGATCCCGTGCCTATAGCAGACAAAGTCAGACACCTGTAGATAACAGCTTGTTTTCGACAAAGGAACTTGTACATGAGGCATGCAACATCTGCCATAGGACATACTGTGACTAGAGCATAGCAAGAGATGCTTTAAATGCCAAAACATAAATGACGAAAAGTATATAGATCAGCCGTTCTGCCTAAAGCCTGATATAAATGTGAACAATTAAGTAACTTCACTACCAACCCTTTCTTAAAGCTAGAAGCCGCGCAAAGATTTATGTATGTATTCAATAAATCTACATCAACATATGTCTGACTGTGTACAGCGAAAACCACTTTACTGAGTTGCACCTTAGTATCAAGTAAAGAAACACTTTATTGCTTCAAGAACTGGATAAAGTGCATGTTTAGTTCCAGATGCTGAAAGATTCTTACAATCTCTATAAATGTCTTAAAGATTGCATACACTCGGGATTCATTCCATCGCAAACAAAAAACATCGTGGATAACGCAGTAAGAGATAAATAACCAGTGGGGTGACTTCAGAGTCACAATATGTTGTAACATTTGATATCATCAAAGAAATTCTCACCGACGGTGGGTATTGCAAGTTAAAATCCAAGCCTTCGGTATTTATAAGGACATTAATTAATAACATCAGAATAACGAATTGTTTTCTATATAATTACTGCGAGCATAATATAAATTTTGCGTTGTATTTGTTTTTGTTATTCTAAAGAAGCGCTCCGAAAGTTGTTATGGGAATGACTTTAAACGGTCCTATCCCATTATATTCATTGATATATTGTAATCAACGCTGACGATAACACCGTCATGTTGCTGAAATTGTGCTCAAGCATTAAGGATGGTGTTTTGTTATTATTGATTTAACTAAGGCATTCAAGTAGCGATAAGAACAAATACATGTATCCAGATACATACAAGTATTAGTATTCCTATTTTAAACCGTTGCTGCTGCATGGTTAGTGTAAGTGAAACAACAAGTTTTGATTTTAACATGAATGCACTTTTCGGATTTTCTCATTTAATTTAATTAAAATATTTAATACATATAGGAAGTTCAATGATGTTCTTCTAATGTATATGTCTTCCTCATTTTTACATTTGTTTATTATAAGCATTAATTGTATGCTTGCACAAGTAATTATACTGTTTTTATGATTGTAAATATCTTATGCATTCCTTTGAGGAAATACAAAAACAAATAAATGTAGCGGATTTCTAAACGGCGAACGGATTTGTTAGTTTTAGACTCATGATGTTAATCTGTAATATTAACATCACTAAACCTAAATTTGTTTGTATAAATTAAACGTTTATCCATACGCACTTGCATCTTGACGTCCTAGAACTACAATCTTTTCCACGAGATAAGTCTTGTCCAGTGTCAGTTGCACCCATGCTGGTCTTTGTAGTGCTGCGCAACATCCACAATTGTCCGCTTTGCCTCGGTTATTTTCAATACCATCGTTGACCTTATCTGCAGTCATGTCCAGCCATGGGAGCCCGCTTGAATTCACAGTGATGCTTGAATTAAGGATCTGTATGGGGTCTGAAGTATAGCAAACAATTCTGATTATACAAAGATAACTATTATTTAATGAACCATATGTCGATCGTGCACCGAATTTTTCTAGATGTAAGACTAATATTTATTGTATTGTAAGCCTGTCGTTGTCGTAGAAAGCATATGTTTTTGTAACGAAAGTCTGTTTTAATGTTTCTTGCACACTATAAAATGAGTGATGTTACCATATGTAGACGTTTTGCATTTGTAGATACTTAAGTAGATAGACTTCATGCTATCTCTGGACTATAACTTGTGATTCTACGGAGGCATACTTTCTTGTGTTGTTGATCTAAATTTCAGATGATTAGTTGAACACATTCATGAAAGTAAAAGGTATATGAAGGTTCGCCAAAATCGGCTTATCGGCTTTGACAATTTGGTTCGTTTGGAGACATTAAATTTATGTATAAACAGCGAATCTATTTTCATATGGCATGCTGACGTATTGGCATTTGACAAATATTTAACATGAAATAAATAAAGAGGATGTTATGTTCCATTATAGACCAAATATCATTTACATGCAAACTATAAAGCCTGCAAAGGATGTATTAAATATACAATTTCTTTGCTTTGTACCAGAGTATTGTAGGGTATCTGTCATCAACGTAATAAGATACGCATGTACTAGTATATTCATTTCAAATTCATTATAACTTCCCGTCAAATTGACACTTAAACTCTAACAAATGAATATCAAGTTTTAGTTAAAATACTAACCCAGAGATACAGAAAATACTAGGTTAGCGTTGAATAGAGAGAAGTTTATGTTGCGAGGTTAAGAACGCCGGGAGCGCGAGCCTTGGCGAGAGCTTTCAGTGTTCGAGCCGAGCAACATAACTTCTCTCTATTAAACGCTAATCCTAGTATTCTATTCATCCCATTGCATTTTTACTAAACAAGAAAAATAACAAACAAACGTGGCATGTTTGAAAACTTCAAAAACAATGAAACACAGCGAACGATTGTTTGTTTATTAATGACGTCATGTGTCCGTGAACGCGACATATTTATTCAACAAGGTGGAATAGAGGCTAGTCTTTTCCATGGGGTGTTACACTATCAATGTCGAGCTTAAAATGGGATAAATGGCAATAGTCGATAGATTAGACACGCATCATACCTCTAAATAATAGCTTTCCCGCTTGAAACTAGCAATAACCGCATTTTTTTT
>NC_068361.1:99733630-99771130 GCF_020536995.1 Dreissena polymorpha | reverse complement strand
TATCAAATCGCAAACTTATGCGAGCTTAAAAATAATCACATTTCTTAAAGTTAACTCGCATTTGTTGAGCATACAAGTCTTACTTTGAAGCATAGTAAAAACAAAATAAATCAGTCTTGATTTATCTTTTATTTCAATTAGACATTCACAATGACGAGGAATGTAATTACACATTGGTATTCACCTTAAACAATGGTAAATGTTATATGCTACGCCGATACGAAGAGCAATGTGCTAAATACGTATTCATAGAAGATAAATTTAAAGTATTAACTTTAGGGAAGTTAAGAAACGTTGTACTTCAAAAACGATTAAACAAACAGGGTGGTTTGAATGTGCCGTTTGCACAGTTCCACACAACATATATCTAAACACGTACTCGTAAAAACTCATTCGTACTAGAATTACAGATTTAACATAATTTGACTGATCCTGCCTCGAAAGGTATCCATATGACTATTTGTACAAATGTTATTTAAATAATCATGACGTTTATTATAAAAAAATTGACACTCAGAGTGTAAAATACTGAAATGAAATGCGTGAAAAAAAATCTGATTTTTTTTAAATGTATTACTGTATGTAATGCCATACTTGAGTCTCCTACCAATTTAATTCTGATAAAATCGAGTTCATGCACTATACATATATTGACCGTTTTATGTGCACGCGGTTTTATAATAAACTTCAAGTATCTGATAAGACATATAGTGATTTTTTATAAGTTAATGGTAACAGAATACCTGTTTGAACGAAATTTCTGTATTGGTACATGTATTAATTTCCTTTATAATTTTACATTAATATTTATTTTAAAAACTTACTTATCTAAGCACGTTTCTTGTTTATATATGTGTTCCTATTATCAACAGACTGGCATAGTTATTTATTAAGTTTGCTTAGTTGTCATACACATATTATTACACACATTTAAAATCCATATAAATGAAAACTAGTCAACTCCTAAACAACAACAAACTAAAGTAGCAATCCTTCTGTCTTTCTTCACTACACAAAGTCAAGAAAGACTGGTCCTTCCAGACCAAGAGCATCTAACTTAGAACACTGCTCAAATCTAGCTTTTACCCATTGTTTTAGACAACTTTATACACTTTACACAATTCAAAGTTATAATAACTATCGTTGTTTCAAATGGGTCAATTTAAATCGAGCGAATATATTCAAACATTTACAATGGCAAATCATATGCGCGTACAGCATGTATAAATAGCGTGATAACGACTTTTTGGAGTACAAAAGTTTGAACTCTTTGTGTTTGGAATCATGTCTTTTCGATTAAACTGACCACATGAGTTAACGACCTTTCGTTTAAAATGTTCACTTTCAAAAATGCGTTGTTTTTTTTGCTGACATGACTTACTTATCTGTACCGATACCATTTTTTAAAGATGATCATGCCCGTTGTATTTCATCAAAGTTTGCATTATGTTTAGGAGAAATCATTTAAAATGTTCGCTCCAAAACTCCATTTAAAGGGGCCTTTTCACAGATTTTGGCATTTTTTAACTTATGTATTAAATGCTTTATATTGATAAATGTAAACATTGGATCGTAAAAGCTCCAGTAAAATATCAAGAATAAAATTAAAAAAAGGAAAAGAACATTGCCCGGAGCAGGTTTCGAACCAGTAACCCCTGGAGTCCTGCCAGAGTCCTGAAGTAAAAACGCTTTAGCCTACTGAGCTATTCCGCCGAGTATACATACGTCACGTATTTTATACCTTATATAAGCAATCTTCGTAGTTATACAAAATTTAACGACAAAAACAGAACTCTCCAAATTATTCAATCGTTTCGCGTTGCAACGCTTTATAATTTTTAGGTTTTATAATCGTGAAAAGATGCATATAATGGCTATATTAGAGCATGGTTAATGTTCAGTATTACTGTTTCCTCACAAATATCATAACTAACACGAAAATTTGCGAATCTGAAACAATTTTTTTCAATTTCGTCAATTTACCAAAGCGTGAAAAGATCCCTTTAAATCTCATGTGCGACGGAGTGAAACAATTTAATTTGTAATTATTCAACAATGTTTTTACCTCAAGTAAAGGTGTTATTCAAAAGATCGGACGAATTTATACGGTTTCAAAAGCCAACTGTTTTATTGTTCTTTGATGTTTCATACAAATCGGTGCATTAGATAAATTTGTGTAATTTTCACTAAGTGCGAATGCACAACGACGGTAAAAGGACAAGGTCGATTACAAAAAGTTATCCCAGACATTACTTACGGTGGGCGAAAATGACACAGGTGATCTAGATCTACAATCGTTTTTATTTTTTATTTTTAGACTATCTTTGGTTTTTGAAAGCTTTTCGACCGGTTAATTTATAGTTTGTACTGTTTATATTGGTACTAAGCGATGTGCTACATGTACATACAGATGTCAGAACGAAACATTTAATTCAATATCCTTTGTAGTTTAAAGAAAGTCCTTTTGTGAAGGTTATGATTCTTATGAGTCTAATTAATACTATGGATATTTATGTTATATTATACGACGTTCTATGGTCAGAAGTAGAATATATTGTCAATTACGTTTTCACGCTAACTTGAACAAATGTGGCATTGATCCCCGTAAAAAACTCGCTCCGCAACTCTTTCACCATTTATGCAAATTTCGTCCAAATGACATATTTAATATAAAAAATAGATTTTTAACGGGTTAATTTGTGTCAATTAATACGTGGATTTGTATGGATATGAAAAGAAAGATGTACTAGTGTTTTAAATTTTTATTAATTTCAATTTTATTATAAATACAAACATTATATTATAAAGTAAATTGTGTCAAGTAATATTTAAAAAGTTGTCATATCATTTACTGAATAATTTAACCTCATTTCTTTAAACAAGTATTTCACAAAAATATAATTGTATAATAGTTGCGTCGGCAACATATTTTTGTATATATCATACACAATAATGTGTACAACCATAATAAGAGTCCCATGAATAACATTATGACCTAACTAGATCGTAACTTTCCTCTAAGCAATTTATCTTGGTGTCAAAACAGTGTGTAAATATGCATACACAATTAAGATCACTTGACTAACTATAACACCCAATGTGTGTATTTTATTTTAGATTATCAGCAGACTCTTAAGAATAGAAGGGGTAATCGGTTGCTCGAATAATAATGGATATATCGAAGTCCTTGACAACGGACAGCGAACAAACCACACGGAGAGTAAATCAGCTCCTTGCTGGTGAAACTTTTGAAGCCATATTTATTTATGGTCAGTCCACAAATTTCATTTCCACTGGAGACAGTGTTTATAATGGAACGCTGGGTGATTTTGCACAGAGGATTCCTAAAAATTCCTCCGTCCAGTTATTTAACAGAGTAGAAACAGATGCGGAACAACATTATGGAAAACTCGTTGCACCTATTTCCCTGCACGTAGCAAATGCTAATAGAGAAGGCGGACATGTTTACCTTCGTGTTGATGACAAAATCATTGGAGAAATTAAAACTATTCATGAGAATACTTTGGTCGATATCCTTCCAATTGATATCTATGAAGAATATAAACACATGTGTAATACCCGTTTCAAAACAGAGACAGGGAAGGATATGCATGGACAATTGCTTGACAATGAAGAATACAAAGAATGGGTAGGAGCTCCATTATATATATGGGGAGCGAAAACGTCTCTTGGTTTAGGAACAATCTCTGCTGTCGATTTAAAAACGCCAAACGGCCTGTTGATAACAATTAATGATCGCAACGAGGATGAGTCGTTCTGCAAACCTGGTGACAGCGGTGCAATGGTATGTGCCACTGACAGAAGGGAGCGGACATTGTATGCTGTCGCAATGAACGTAGGAAAACTTGAGAGTTATGATTCAACAAACACTACGAATCAACAGCCACGTTTCATACGTTGAATACTCTGAGACTTTCCTTGATAAAGCATTAGCATTATTGGGAGAACACTATGATTCAATATTTATGCTATGCAGTGGTGACGCTGATCCCAAATGAAAAATGTTTGCTCATTTACTTTCACTGCATTGCAAAAAAGTGAAAAGTATGATTTCGTATGTATAGTATTGAGTATTAATGATAATCCCAGGTGAATATGCTGATGTGATATTATGTTGTTGTTTTTAAACTAAACTTTTACCAAAATGCAGAAAAAGTGCATAGTACATGAAATAATTTCCAATACCCATTTACAGTCATATATTATACATATAATGTGTGTGAATGATGTATATAAAAGCAATCGATTTTATTTTGTATTTGCTTAAATATCGTAAGTTTATAGTTGCAATTATATATTAAATGATTGCGGTTGTATGCACTGTAGGATGAGTATTTATCCCGGAGGGCTTTTTTGTCAATAATGTAATTTTCTTAAACAAAAAAAAGCTTTAAAAGAAATCTGGCAGTATTACTCATATTCATATATATTTTTATTATTAACTAAAAATTCTAAACTGATTAATGATTGCGGTTTTCGGATGTAAACATTAATTACATATATCGATGTATGCGTGTGTGTTTACTTATCTTAATAAGAATGAATATTAAATAAAAATTTATATTTATGAACATTGACATGTACAGGTATAAAGCTGCATAGGGTATGATGAATAACTGTATTTTTTCACTATTTATTTGTATGCTTACAGGTCTATTGTTGTATGATTTTTTTCAGTAAAATTATGTTCAGCTATTATATTTTAAACTTTGTTAAATGGTATAAAAAAATAAAAAAGTAGTTTTTTTGTAACTTAGTGAGAGGTAAATAAATCGCAACCCCTAAGTAAAAAGGTTTGTTAATAAGTAACTTGTGTATAATATTATAAGGTTAATAAACCGATATGTTTATAGTTCACTCTATTCCAGAAAATGTATGTAATGCACATTTCAGACGAACACTTAAAAAAGATGACTTCACTGAATCATATTATTCGCTGTCTAAATGCATCCGTTTCATTTTGTTCCTTCTGGTTTCCTGGTTTCATCGCGTTCCTTCATCGGTTGCATACGCATATTTGTTGATGGTCAACCACGTTAATTAACATTCCGCTGATAATTACCTGAAAATGGCAAGTATTTTCGTGTTATTTGCTCACTTGATGTATATACAATAAAAGCCAGTACTACCTTTTGGCTTTCCTGGCCATTTTTTCTTATTTCCCCTCATGGCCAAACTGATAAACGTGTACAGGTGTTACCAATACAAAATAAATGCACTTCGGCTGATGAAGATTGTATCTGCAGGCATATGTATTTGACCACCAATGAGTAGTAGTAGTAGTCGTAGTAGTAGAAGTAGAAGTAGAAGTAGAAGAAGTAGTAGTAGTAACAGTAGTAGTACTAGTAGTAGTAGTAATAGTAGTAGTAGTAGTAGTAGTAGTAGTAGTAGTAGTATTAGTAGTTGCAGTAGAAGTAGTAGTAGTAGTAGTAGTAGTAGTAGTAGTAGTAGTAGTAGTAGTAGTAGTAGTAGTAGTAGTAGTAGTAGTAGTAGTAGAAGTAGTAGTAGCAGTAGTAGTAGTAGTAGTAGTAGTAGTAGTAGTAGTAGTAGTAGTAGTAGTAGTAGTAGTAGTAGTAGTAGTAGTAGTAGTAGTAGTAGACGAAGAAGTAGTACTAGCAGTAGTAGTAGTAGTAGTAGTAGTAGTGGTAGTAGTAGTAGTAGTAGTAGTAGTAGTAGTAGAAGTAGTAGTAGTAGTAGTAGCAGTAGTAGTAGTAGTAGTTGTAGTAGTAGTAGTAGTAGTAGAAGTAGTAGTAGTAGTAGTAGTAGTAGTAGTAGTAGTAGTAATAGTAGTAGTAGTAGTAGTAGTAGTAGTAGTAGTAGTAGTAGTAGTAGTAGTAGTAGTAGTAGTAGTAGTAGTAGTAGTAGTAGTAGTAGTAGTAGTAGTAGTAGTAGTAGTAGTAGTAGTAGAAGTAGTAGTAGTAGTAGTAGTAGTGATGATGATGCTGGTGGTAGTGGTGGTGGTGGTTGTGGGGGGTGGTGGTGGTAGTGGTGGTGGTGGTGGTGGTGGTGGTGGTGGTGGTGGTGGTGGTGGTGGTGGTGGTGGTGGTGGTGGTGGTGGTGGTGGTGGTGTGGTGGTGGTGGTGGTGGTGGTGGTGGTGGTGGTGGTGGTGGTGGTGGTGGTGGTGGTGGTGGTGGTGGTGGTGATGGTGGTGGTGGTGTACGGTGTCGGTGGTGGTGTAGGTGGTGGTGGTGGTGGTGGTGGTGTAGGTTGTGGTGATGGTGTCGGTGGTGGTGGTGGTGGTGGTGGTGGTGGTGGTGGTGGTGGTGGTGGTGGTGGTGGTGGTGGTGGTGGTGGTGGTGGTGGTGGTGGTGGTGGTAGGATGGTGGTGTCGGTGATGGTGGTGATAGGTGGTGGTGATAGTGGTGGTGGTGGTAGTGGTGGTGGTGGTGGTGGTGGTGGTGGTGGTGGTGGTGGTGGTGGTGGTGGTGGTGGTGGTGGTGGTGGTGGTGGTGGTGGTGGTGGTGGTGGTGGTGGTGGTGGTGGTGGTGGTGGTGGTGGTGGTGTGGTCGTGGTCGTGGTGGTCGTGGTGGTGGTGGTCGTGGTGGTCGTCTGCTGATTTAAACTAAAAAAACTTGTACAATTCACAAATAATATATATATATTTCTGGTTCCATTTTAATCAGGTATATCACAATTAAAAGCAACACATGCGTGTGTTGTGGTAAAAAGTTTATTCAAACCCAAACACGGCACACGAAGTTTGGGTCTAATGCTCAAGATTATTCGTATTGCTCTTGTTGACATAAATGTTGGTCTCTTTGCAAACTTGTGTAACATGTGATATCAAACTTGATAAAACTTTGTATATAACTTCCTAACAGGGTGCATCTGCGCATATTATCAATGAATTATCAGGGAGTTTATAATTATACATTCGTGAAAATTCCATGACCTCTTGGTCTATTTCAATGATATTTTAAGTTACTTACATACGGGCGTCGCTCAGGGAAACACGGACTTAATGTATGTCGTTAAGTGTCGACCGTATCAACGGACATTTTCCGCTTTGATCGAATGGTTCGTTTCAAGTAGTCGCTCCTTTACGTAAAGCCACTCTATTCGGAAGTGTCGTCCCTGATTAGCCAGAGCGGACAGCAGATGCTAATCTTGGATAACATTGACCGCCCATACATTAAGACCAGTTTTCCCAGAACAAGGCTCATATTTTAGGCAGCTTCCTTACTGTGAGCTCGAGCATCATAATGCTAATAATGCCAGGTAAATGGGGTCGGTTAAACTTGAATAAGGATATCGCCTCATTTCTTTGTTGACATGGTTATGGTTAGCACATACATTGACACAAACGCATACTATTGTTTGATGTTCTTGTGTCTAAATGATATTGACTATGAAATACTTAATTGAAAGTATTGTTGAATCATTTGAATGATTTTTTTTACTTTAAAAATGTTGAGCTGGTTTTCATAAATTATTTTACACATTTTGGCATAAAATTGTTGCGTTCAAATTTAGTTGAAGTAGAACAAAAGTAATTGTCCTTCAATGCTCGCTTTGTCTGCTTTTACACTTTTTCATTGATATTCGATGCACCTTGCATTCTTTGAAATGATATTTTATCAATTGCATGATTCCGTTCGTTTTTTGGTTCGCCTTTTACTAACACCATGTGCTACATTAGTTAGATACATAATTAATTCATGTTTCTTTTTCCATATTTGAGATTAACCTGGCGAACATTGTAGATGTGTTTAATTTTGTTTAGAGCAGACTTCCATGAACCTTCAAACATAAGTGATACAGGAAATAATATTTTCTTTGACAAAAATTAAAATGACCGACTTCTTGGATTTATTATATCGTCAAACTTTATTAAGTTCGTCTACACTAATAGTAAAATACTTTATATCATTCAAGGTTTAACAAATTTGAATATGAAGAACATTTATTAAAAATTGAATTGTTAAGCTAAAAACTTTAAAAATCAATATGACATTTACTAATAGATGTTGTGTTGGTCTCGTTAAAATATCACTGTAAAAAATGTAACATTTATTCCCCTCCACCACCACCTTAAAATGATGAATGGCGTTTTGTAGATCGGGTTCAAGTGTTTTAGTATATAAACACGCCTGCTCACGAACCCGCTACATGAGATCTGTAAGTGTTATTCTTACCAAAAAAAGATTTAAACTATCGTTTATTCATAAAATTAAGTATGTAAGTGCAAGCACGTGATGTATGAATCACATCCTAAACTAAACAATACCATCATGTGACTTTGTACTTGAAGATGTGTTTCTTTTATGAAACCGCCGGTCTTCATAAAGAGTACTTTTGTAAGATATATATTGTACACTTTCAATTGTTGCACAATCTGAAACAATCCAAACAAGATCTAATGCGAATTATTTGTAGTTGACTTGGATTTATATTATAGTCATATGCTATCATAATACATTAACAACCTATTTTCGCTCCTCCCGCTTTATGACAAGAAGTACATACATAATGCTGCATTCGAAACTGATATCATTATAGTTCAATGCTTCGCATGCCTCTTTGTTAAAGAGCAGTTCCTTGTTGTCTATTAAATTGCATATGGCATACATTTTGGTTACAATCTGCCTAATTTCTTTTTCTGAAATTTACAATATCATGATGAATTATGCGTCTATGAATTATCCGAATAGTTAACATGGTAACAATTTTAATTTTAACTTGCAGCACAATCAAAAACGTGTAACAAGTTGATGCCATCAAACTTTGGGTCTTCAGGGTTTAACAACTTGACATGACAACGACATTCAAGCTTAATAGATCTGAGTAACAGTACATGTCAAGATAATAAAATAAATTCCCTGCTTATATGTTTGATGATTCTAAATTAACAATAAGACCAAATATAAACAAATAGTCATGTTCTTTACCCCCCCCCCCCCCCCCACCCGTCCTTGTTTAACTTTTGATGCCAGCTGTATTAAATTTCACAAATTTGTGATCGGTAGTTTAAATGTGGGCATGTTTGTAAATCAGTTAAGAATAAATATTTTAAACAAAAGTAGTATTATGAGAACGCTCTAAGTGGATGCGTATAATGTTGGATCAGAGGTAGTCGGGGACATAATTATGCCCAGCATGAGTTGATTTCAAATCACTTAGCTTAAGAATCAAGCCTGCTGAGAAGAAGTGTGGCTTGCACGAGCCATGCACCTATGTTAAGTATCACAGTTGCCAAGGTGAAATATTTAATCATGCCTTACCTGGTTATAATTTTAACTTGTAAGAATTAAATGTTATTTTAAAATGTTTAAATCGTAACGCTTCTCTGCATTTGAAGGTCAACAACGTTAAAAATGATAATTAAGCAAAGGCGAAATATCACTCTTAAATGTAGGGACACAATAGTAAATTTAGTATCAGCAATGCTACAAAAAGTTTTAGTCAGTGAATCTATGGGTGGTTGTGTCTTTTTGTTTCTCAGGGCTATGCCGCTTTTAACCCCGTATGCATGATTTTAAAACACTTGATAGAGGACCTCCATACGTTGCTTAACACCAAATATCAAACCATTGATTTTAGTGGTTTCAGAGAGGAAGATTTTTAAAGTTTTTTTCTTTATAAGTTTAAATAAATCTTGTGAACCTTGAGCGTGGGCATTTTTTACCTCAGGAGCATGACTTTATACATGCCAAACACTAAACCCCTCAGCCGTACGATTTCAGAGAAGTTTTTAGTATATACATCTAAGGAAACCAAATGCGGGGCCGCCCCATGGAAATTTTTAACATACTTTGTAGATGACCATCATACAATGTTACACACAGATATCAAACCTCTGACCTTGGCTGTAAAATGAAAACGATATTCAGATTTAATTGTTATATACATCTGTATAAATCCTGTGACCAATGATTTAAGCCCTGACTCTTGTGGATCTATAGAAAAAAAATCAGCTATCATTTTAAAAATTTATTTTTAGCTGAACTGACCTATATATGCAATTGACCAGTACGATCTGACCAACTTATTCATTTAATTATTCTGAGTGAGCACTATTTTACTGTTACTTCCCAGTAAATTGAAATATGGGCTAATAATAGTAGCGAGTTTATACATTTCTACGACTTTTGAGACTAATGAATTTATTACATTGTTAATATTTCTTAATAAGTGTATAATATGAAACCATATATGTAAATATAACTTTAAGGCATTGATACATGTAGTGATCCTAATAAAAAATATACCCGTTGCGACCCTTAAAATAGTTTTTAAAAGTGTTTATAATCAATGCTGAAAGTTGTACTACACACCGATTGGTTCCATTGTCATTTGATTTCAGACAGGACGGTCAATTGGTCCGAAAAGCATTAGGGCGAAACAGGACGAAGGAAACGTTTTGTCGGAAGATTTTTTTTTATTAATTTAGTATGTGTATGCATTATAATAAACAACGGGTAACTAAAAAATAAATAAATAAATACATTATTAAAAAAACATTGTCATTGACATCGAGCGCCTATGAATAGACATACAGTCCATGAGTATTCATGATCGAAACATGATGGTAAAGACGACTTTGGACCATCCGCCTATTAACAAACACTAAATGAACCGGAAGTTGTTCGGTATAAAGACATGTAGACAAGTACTGATAAACGAGACCTTTAATTATCACTTGAATAGAGTGGATTCAGCAGGCCGTACAATTGTTTCTGAACTGTAAATTATGGCAATTAGATTTATTTATTTATAGCGGAATTATTTCAAATCATAGGAAGGTAAGATTTTTTTATTATCTTAGTATCAGTGCTTTAGGTGTAGAAGTTATAAAGCTGCGTTACGGCGAACATTCCGCAATTGATGTTTAGTGGAACTCGAGCGAACAAAGGTTTTGACGGCAATTTATTAAGGTTCAAATAAAAGTGATCAAAGAGGTTGTGTATTGTCATTCCAATTTATTTAATTGATCAAGAAATGATCATTTAAAAATTATTTGATTGGTCAAAGTTTTTTCACTACGGTTATATTTATTAAACGGGCCTATTCACAGATTGTCGGTGGTTTTTAATGTCATTAAATGCTGTTAACACCAAATTGTTATCAATTGAAATAGTAAAATGTAATAAAAAATATATTCGCCTTTGCCAGGACTCAAACTCGGGCCTCTAAAGGCAACAACTAATTCCCTACCAGAGCCCTCATGCTTTCGATTCTAAGCGCAACGTTAATAGTATTAATATTTTCTAAATTATCGAAGAAAAGCGTTGCAATTTAAATTATTCAACCGAATTCTATTAATGACAAGACTAAATTATTGTTAATGGCATTTGTGGATCGTATATTAACGTGAACTCGGTGAAAAATCGCTTAGGCTGCCCTATTAGCGCAGTGGTTAATACACTCGCTGCTCCACTTGACAACTTGGACTTAAACTGTATATGGTTTATTATTACAATTGTTAACCGAGAGGAGTAACACTATAATCAACAATCTTAACAATATTGAAATCTTTGAACTTTGATTTGCAAATGTAATTTAATTGTCCAAGAAGGACCGAGACTTGTTTTATATATATGTTGTATATATGTTTATTATATACTAGTTATATATTATTGAAAGTTACGCGTTAATTAAACTATGTTTTCAGATTAAGTTCATTTTTCTTCAATATGATTGGCTATCCTGAAGAAACATCCTTATTTAATTCAAGAATACAGAACATTCTTAACTAGTTCAATAATGCAGAAACAGTATTAATTATTTATACAATGCAGAAATATTCTTAATCATTTCAAAAGTGCAGAAACATTCTTAATAATTTCAATAATGCAGAAACGTTCAACTTGAACCCATTCTTGAACACATTTCAGGGAGGACAATGGCTTCTCGGGACAGGGTGAGCAAACATTTTTTTAAACAACTACCATTTAATACTGTTAAATGTATTATTATCAAATTTGTGGTTTTAGATTAATTTGTTATCTGCAATATTGTACAGTAACATCCAGTGTGCAAACGGAAAAAAGACAACTAACAACCAATACACCATGGCAAGTATTTATCTGTTGCAAATAGGCTCTATACTTGTGGTTCTGCGTACCACATGTTGAATCAAATCAACAAACTTTGAGTTTGTGAAGTGTCCAGTCTATGTTTGGTGGTATCCATGTATGTTATTGCTGTCTGTCAAGGTATTGTCCCTGGATGGTGGGGGTATTCGGGGACTCATTATTCTTGAGATCTTGGAGGCGATCGAGAAGGAAGCAGGTCAGCCAATCAAAGATATGTTTGACTGGATCGGCGGAACAAGTACCGGAGGGATAATTGCTTTGGGCATTGCTACCGGTAAGATAAGACAAGCATCAAGATTTCATTTTTGTTTTACAAAAAGCTACCTAACAATCATACAGATTCAAACACATTTATCGGTAGATGCGGAGACTCGAGTTCGAACGCTTTTGCATGAACGTTATTGTCATTGCAATTGCAATAGCTATTGATGAGATCAAAAATAATACAAATATATGTGTATCATTTATCTTTGTAATTCTGGAACGTTGCTCTTATTTCCGATGTATTAGAACTCGAACTCACTGTTTCTTAACGGATCAAAAACTGCGATTATTTCTTAAGAGATATGCATAATTTGTTTGATTTGTTTGTTACTGATGATCAAAATTCGTATTTTAGGCAAGCCAATATCTCACATTAAAGAAATGTACATGCGACTAAAGGATCAAGTGTTCAGCGGCTCCAGGCCGTACGATTCTGCACCGTTAGAAACCTTTTTGAAGCAGGAGTTTGGGGAAGCAACTGTAATGTCGGATATTAGGTACCCAAGGTACGTACTAACGCGTATTTTAGTAATTAAAAACGCTAGCATACGCAATCCATACATTTATTATCTGATTATAAAAGTATAAACAAATTGTAAGTGATATGATATATAAACGAGGCAAACCGTTTATTTTGTTATTAAAATGCACATCATTTAATATATATATTATTTAGTATGTGAAAATGGCTGTTGTGTACTTTGGAAAACAATACTACGCTCAGTGCACGCGGGGACCCATCTCATTTACAACTTCGATGTACCTCTCATCAAATCACATACAAGAATTTAAAACAATTATGGTGCATCGTTGATTATTAACACCGTCGTACGATTTACGTTTCGAAAACCTGATGTCAGTAGGGAATTAAAAAGCAGTTGCACTTTTCCAGCGCAGTGGAAATCGAATGAATGTACATTAAACAGTCAAAATAAATAAGTATTGAAACTACATATTGAGCTATAGATAAACGCTGACGGTATAAACAGTTAATATTTACAAAATACAAGCTGTTGTTTTATAACATCACATTACCTCGTTTAATTGAAAAAACACACTTACACTTGTTTAAGGTATGTATTAAGAAAAATTTAAATATTTACAAAGTGTAGATTAAGACCAATTGTCATTCTTGCAGGGTGCTGGTAACAAGTGTAGAAGGGGATCACGATCCGTGGAAGCTTCACATGTTTCGTTCCTACATGATCATAAACGAAGATATAGAGGATGGATGTGAACAAATCGAAGAACCACAAAGTGATCCCCATAAATTAACTTATTTTATTTATATTCAGGAAACAGGAAAATCCTTGTGTTTAACATAAACACAAAAGGTTGCTGACATCGTTTGCCTTTAGTTTCACTCTCTGTCATTTTCTCTGTCATTTTCATTAGCATGTTACATAAGACTAAACTAAAAATAGACTTGTAACTGATCAATTGGAAATACTCCCTTTGTTGGTTGTATATAACGAACGCCAATATAGTGTTTTTTTATGATCCGCATAAAAGATAAGAAAATTTAAGATCAAAATACAAGATCAACATCATATTGAGGACGCTCATTACTGAATTAACTTAAGTATTTTGACGAACATACCAATGCTGTCGTCTTTGTTGTTGAAGTTAACAGTATTATATAACCGTTAAAAAATATTATATATTAACAAATTTGTCCATTTTATTAAAATGAATATGGGCCGTGCTCTGTGAAAAGGGGGGGGGGTTTAATGCATGTGCGTAAAGTGTCGTCCAAGACTAATAAGGGACGACACTTTCCGCTTTTATTATATTTTTCGTTTCAAGAAAGTCTCATCTTGACAAATATCTAGTTTAGGCGGAAAGTGTCGTCCCGGATTAGTCTGTGCGGACTGCACAGGCTCATCTGGGATGCCACTACACGCACATGCATTAAACCGCTTTTTCACAGAGCGCAGCTCATATTGATAAGCTACACTAAGAGTTTTTGTTTTATCCAGACCATTACATCTGGGAGGTTGCCCGCTGCACGTCTGCTGCTCCGTCCTACTTTCATCCGTACAAACAGTTCCTGGATGGAGGCTTGATGTCCAACAATCCAACCCTTGACATTCTCACAGACATTCACCAGTTTATCAAACCATTGCCGCAAATGCAAAATGCTGAAAAGAATGATTCACCATTGCCGCAAATGCAAAATGCTGACAGGAATGATTCACCATTGCCGAAAATGCGAAATGCTGAGAGAAATGATTCACCATGGCCGAAAGTGCAAAATGCTGACAAAAATTATAAACCATTGTCGAAAATGCAAAACGGCGACAAGAATGATCCACCATTGCCGCAACCATTGCAAAATGCCGACAAGGAGGATATTAAAGTTGACGATGCTGACGCTGCAAAAAGTCAAATGGTGATTATTTTGTGCAAATAACAACTATTTTTAGTATATACATTTACATACATGGTTTAACATAAATGGGTACCCCAATAAAATGAAGGAGCAGATAGTGACTGTTAACGAAGCACAGTTAACTTTAATATATAACATACATTTATTGCTACAAAATTGCATGATTTTCGTGAAGTGGTTGTGCATTATTAAATAGATACAAGTACATTCGCTTGAAACACGTCTTAATGCTTTGAATTTTATTTTGGTTTCATGTTTTTATTTTCAGATTGTAGAAGTTCCAGTTCGATATCTTGACGTGGTTGTTTCTGTCGGTTGCGGATATTCTAACTACGTAAAACAATCAACACCAGACCCACACTGGCCAGACTTGTCGGATATGATACGCCATCCACAAGAGACGTATAGATTGCTCACTGAGACAAAACGTTTTTTTAAAAACCTCCTAGAACAGGTTTGTTTTAGAATCAGTGCCCGTTCTTAAAGAACCAGTCTATTGGTACTATATTGCACTCGCACATCGTCCTTCCGGCGTCCTATTCGCGTTCTAACAGCGTCGCTGCAGCGTTCTCACGACGTACAAAAACCTGAAACAGCGCATGCACGCGACGCTCACAGAGCGTTCTTATTACGATCACGGTTCGTTCGGCGTTGAGACGTTGTAATATTCTGCATATTTGCTATAACACGCCAATGCTTCATCATTTGGTAGTTAAAAACGATGCGTCAACATCATGACAGGAAAGCGGGCCATGGCATTGAAGAAATGGGCCACTAGGCATATTTGCCACATGGCGTTCTATGCGATGGCACGGAAACTTCACAGCGTTGCCATACAATTGCTGGCGACTGCAAAGCGCGCAACGCGGCGTTTCGCTCCATGTAATTGACGACATATGAGCGCCGTGCGAACGCCGCCCCTATGTGATCAGTGTGTGCGTGCAATAAATAACACGTGAAAGATACCACTGCAACGATTACAATAACAATACTTAAATATTCATTGATGTTGGTGCTAAGCATTAACTTGAATGCTTGTTTAACAATGTAATATAATGTTAAAATGACCTTCGATTTTTTTTATATAAGAAGGGTCTTTTAAATACGTCTTCAATTAGTCTAAAAATTCAGAAAAAAAGTTATCATATAGCATTTGTTTCGGCAATATATTTGATATTTGCTCGACTGGTCTGACTTTAAGCCTGTAAACCATAGAGGCAAGAGTTGGCAGCAGCGAAGAATATTAAGCAGTGGCTTATAATCAAATGGTTACTTCTAAATGCATTATTGATTATGGAATGTTATTTAACTACTGAAAAACTTAACAGACATACAGAAGCATCATTAATGGAAACGTTTTCAATAAATTAATAAAAATTTATGTTTACTTATGGTTCTACAAATGTATTTATGTAAAATTACGCTATGATGATACTTTTACCGGTATTCGCTAATAGAGACACTCTAGAAAACTGCATTTCAAGACTATATACGTTTAACGTTTATTAAATTTTATGAGCAACGTAAGTGTTGAAATACATATATAACAATTATCGATTTTCAGGTGTCAATATCTTACGGTCAGCCGACGCATCGTGCCAGAGCTTTTTGCAAATTGATGAATGTGCCGTTCTACCGGTTCTCTCCGCTCCTCTCGGAAAATGTGCCTCTGGACTGTGTGGATGAAGAGAGGATCGAGAGAATGCTTCAGGACACGAATTCCTACATCGAGGACCCGAAGAATCGGCAGAGGATTAAAGAACTCGCAGCCCGCTTGAAAAGATTCCAATGAGCATCGTTCTGGGCTTAATGCATGTGCGTTAAGTATCATCCCAGATTAGCCTGCGCAGTTCGCACAGGCTAATCTGGGACGACATTCTCCGTTTGTATGTTATGTTTTGTTTAAAGGAAGTCTCACATCGTCAGCAAAACTTACAATGGGTTTGCCTCCGTCACACAAACTGTTAAACTCTGGAATTAAACTGTGACAGAAGTTTCATTCTGAAAAATCACCTTTTCAAGTACACATTTTCCGATGGTTTGGTCATAAAATGTATTCAAACCCATTTCTGAACTCTATGTACATCAGTATATTTTGAAAGTATAGACATTAAAAGATTTTTTTCTCAATCTTAATCCATAAAACATGATTTTTAATTTAAACATTCAAATTAAGAAGACATTTTTAAGAAATGTGTTCAACATAATATGAACTTAATATTTTAATGTAAAAACACAGGAGTTACGATTATCTTTCTGTCAGTGCAACAAAAGCTACGAAAATATCGTCACCAAACATGCCAATAAATAAAGCACTAAGTGCATCTATAAATTGTTCGTATGACAAGCATGGGACCCTGTGACAGTTGTGACCACCAAACGCCTCATGTAGTCATGTGTAACAAGTTGTAACATGACAATTGGACAATGTTGCGTGTCCATTTTTGACCACATGAGCATAATTTGAAAAAGGTTTTTGGAGAACCACGATATATTATAACAAACGGAATATTCAAACCTATATTATTGTGTCTCCGGGCGAAATTTTTATATTTCAAAAAATGTGTGTATGAGATTTGAAATATCTATGTTATAAAACGTTATACATATTTCAGATAATTGTGCTAACCTTGGGGTTAGTTTGAATGAAAAAGAACTATTTCTAAGCCTTCTGTGTTTGTTTCTTTGAATGAGAATTATACTATCAGCTGACCCATTAAACAAGATGCGAATGGGACACAGATGACCTCTCATTTCACTTTTGTCTCAAAACTCGACAAAAGTAAAACAAGAGTCGCTCACCTGAGATACAAAGGAACTGACCTGTTCTATGCAGCCCACGATGTCATTAGAACAAATGTTCTGACCAAATTTCACGAAGAGTGAAAAATAGATGCAACTTTTTAGAGTTCTAACAAGGTTTCACTATTGCCATATAAGGTTATATTCCCCGCTCCCTGGCGGTCAGGTTTTTCAACAGACCGGATTTTCGAACACATCTAAATTATCATTAGAACAAATGTTCTGACCAAGTTTCACGAAGATTGGACTATATGTGTGACTTTTAGAGTGTTAAGAAGTTTTTACTAATGCTATATAAGGAAAAGAAACCATCGGAGACGGGTGATGCTCCCTAAAGGTTGTTTTTTTTTTGTCACAATATTGCACTATATATTCAGATAAATGGAAACGTCTTGAGGGCACAGTAGTTGGGGGGACAAGATTTTTTTTTTATAGAATTCCGGTCATTAGTTGCTGAGAAATAGCCCGGACAAGAATTGCACTATATGTACAGTTAATGGAAAATTTCAAAAAATTCAAAGGGCCATAACTCTGTGAAAAAATCATCCGACCAGAACCCGGTGATAATATGCACATCTCCTCTTGGTAGTGAAGCTTCCCATAGAGTTTCATTGAATTCCGGTCATTAGTTGCTGAGAAATAGCCCGGACAAAAATTGTGCACAGACAGACAGACGCACACACAGACAGACGAAGCGGCGACTATATGCTCCCCCCCAAAATAAATTTTGGGGTAGCATAAAAAATTCTCCGCCCCCTGGTGGCCATGTTTGTCAACCAACCAGAACCAGTTTTGATCTTGTCCAAGATATTATTGGGACAAATCTAAGTTTCATGAAAACCAGACAATCAATACGGCCTCTAGTGTTAACAAGGTTTTACTATAGACATACAAGGAAAAAAGCCCCGCCCCTCTGGTGCCCATTTTTTTTTACTTGTACCAGATATCATTGGAACAAATCTTCTGACCAAGTTTCATCATGATCGGACAATAAATGTGGCCGCTTGAGTGTTAACAAGGTTTTACTATAGCCATATAAGGAAAAATGCCCGGCCCCCTGGCGGCCATGTTTTTCAACCACCTGAAACCAATTTCGAACTCATCCAAGATTTCATTGGCACAAATGTTCTTACCAGAACGAAACTCAAACTTTATATGTCTCTCATGCAAGGAAATATAACTCGTGGCAGTTTGCTATGCCCATATAAAAAGCTCACATACTAAAGTCAATTAAATATAAGCACTAAAAAAAATCCTAAGGATAAATTCCGGAAAAGTATTATTTAACAAACTTCCCAAGTCCAAGGCCTGAAACTTCTTCGAAAATCAATGGGCCGGAACAAAACTCAAACTTGATGTAGGTAGACTCGCACACCAAAATCAGGAAAATATCTGCAAGCTTTAAGCAAACAAGAGCTGTCTCCATCGGAAGACACATGCCCCTGAACAACACTTTTTCGAAACATAAATGCAAATTTCGAAACTTAACGCGGACCCCAAGTTCAAGGTCAAGGGGGTCAAAATTTGTGTGCGTATGGAAAGGCCTTGTCCATATATTAGAAACATGCATACCAAATATGAAGAATACGTCTGAAGCGACATAGAAGTTATGAGCATTTTTCGAAACCTAAACGCTTAAGTGTGACGGAAGGACAGACAGACGGACAGTGCGATCACTATATGCCCTCCTTCAGGGGCATAAAAAGTCTAGAAACTGTTATGGTAGAGAAAATGTCCAAGGCCAACTGTGCCAAAAATCAACAGACCAGAACAAAACTCGAACTCGATCTGTAACTCATGTGGATAAACTAACATAAAAAACAACAAGCAAATGGCTCATAACTTCGGAAACAGAATGCCGAACAGATAGTTTGAGTGCTTTGTGCCACCCTGCCGGGGGCATTAAGTGGTCACCTACCTACAGCAGTCTCTTTGACCACTCCCAATGGCTGGCTTCTGTACACAGGTTGGACTATAGTGTTCTTTTATTTCATGTTGTTTCCTTAAATTTGCAGTCAATTTCTTCAAGTTCATATGCATGTTATTTGAAGCGAGGTTTGTAAATGTAAATATTTTATCTTGAAATACCTGAAAAAATTGTTATATGGTAAACATTAACATGGTTTTTAAAGGGATGCATCTCACACCTTAACCAGTTGTATTCTTAAATAAAAACCATATTTAAACACCATTTACAAGAAAGTCATGTTCAGACAAAAGTTTATTCAGATCTTTCAACTTGTTCTTTATTGTTTACATGATATTTTAACATAAAAACCAATACAAGAAATAATCAATGCTTGTTTACCATTATTTTTCTTGCTCACTCAACATGCCAACTAATTATAAATTAAAATAGCTTATTAATTTGATTTTTCTTTTTCTATTTTTTTCATGAATAATCCATCTTTCTGGTGTTAATTTATTTACTAGTATAAAAAGTGAAGTAATAAAATGAATATAAGTAATTCTCCTTGATTTCACTTAGTAAAGCGTATACATTGAAGCTGGAAGATAAAAATACAAATAAAAGGAATAAGTTCATAAATTAATGCCAATACACCATATGCTACTAGATACAGCATTTGCTACACTCACAAAAAGCAATGGTTACATACCACAAAACACAGTATAAACATTATATTTTGAATAAAATGAGAATACAATGCCTAAACCTATTATAAAGTCATTTTTCGTGTCACAATGTTTGCTAGTTCACAAACATATTTGCAGTAAAATCTGCGTAGTCGTACGCATCAGGTATGGTGCGTCCAGTGCGGTCTATGAAAGGTTTCATACGCTGTATACAGTAGTCTGCCTGCTCCCTCGTCAGGTTCTGAAACAGACATACATTGGAACGTGAGGTTAAATATAAGAACTAAGTATTGTCTCTTTAATCCTTTATCACTCAGATATGCACTTAAACACATCTGTTGTCCCTTAGAAAATCAAATTAGATATAATTAATATTTTCATACAAGATTCAAGTTTTAAAGGCTTTATTTCCGACTATAAGGTACTGACAAGCAGCAAACAGCATAAAACCTGAACAGACTGTGAGTTACTCCAAGCTAGTCTCGTTTTATGCTGGTTGCATATAGCAACTTTTACTTGGCTTCTGAGCAGGAAAGTGTTAAGTCCATGCAGCGATAAAACAATTATAAACCAATGCTATATCATCGTGTTGAAATGCTATGGGATTATTTAGTACATGGTCCTTTACAGCTCTTTCACATTGAAGAACAGAATAATCATAACAGTAATAATTATTTGTGCATTATGTTTACATTTAAGACTTACATTTAACTTAGGAATGTTTATAGTTCTGTGGCCAGAAATGAGCCATAAGCATAGTACTAAAAGAAGTTGTAAGGTGTGAAATGGTGGATACTCACGGCATAGAGCTCCTGGGAGGTGATGTACGGCTTGTCCCCGGACGTGAGGGCCCTGAACGCCTGCTCCACCTCAGAGCTCGACTGCACGTTCTCTGTTTCACGGCTGATCATGAACGCCATGTACTCCTGCAGAGACACGTGGCCATCCCTGCAACGGAAAACACAACACCAGTATAGATGAATGGTGAGATGAAGGGTGACATATGGCAGGGGGAGTGTTGAAATAGGCTGCTTAGGGGGAGTGTTAGAATAGGCCTATAGAGTGTTGGAATAGCCCTACAAAATGATAAAATATGTAAGATGAACGATGCCAGAGATGAAACATTTACTGTCAGCATTTTTAGCATATTTTTTTATAATTTTGTGTTAGAGAAGCAGAAAGATCCACTCCCAGGATTTTGCTCTACTATTATAAATACTTAATTTTTAAAACGCAAAAATTGACAAAATAGTGAGAAAACCAAAATATTGTTATGCCCACCTGTTGGGATCAACCATGTCCAGTATGGCCTGGAACTCAGGGTCAACTTGACCCTCCTCCACAACGGGCAGGTCGTATCCAAGGGCGCGGAGACAGGACTTGAACTCCTGATGGTCCAGCTTGCCAGACTTGTCCTTGTCAAAGTGCCTGCAACAACCAACACGCAGTCAGTGAGCGCTCAGAAATACAACCATGTAAGGACATTATAACGTACAAACCCCCCACTTTACAAACCCTTTCCCACTTCATTAGATACGTATTTCAACACATCTGTAGTCCCTAAGAAAGTTCAATTTAATGTAAGACCTTTCTTACTAGATTCAAGTTTTAAAGGCTTCAATGCCAACATTTAGGTACTGATGAGCAGAAAACAGCATGAATTACGCTTTTCATAGTGATGTATAGATAACCAGGCAATGATTGTTTAAAGGTAATTTATTCTAAATGACAATCCAGTCAAAGCAGAAAGTATCGTCCCTGATTAGCCTGTGCGGAATACAAAGGGACAACACTTGACGCACTCAATGCATGTGCGTCAAGTGTTGTCCCTTTGTATTCCACATTAATCCCTGATTTTACACAGCCTGGCTCATCTGAACATGAACTTACTTGAACATCATGGAGAACTCTCTAAGGGCGTCCTCAGACACTCCACTGCGGTTGCGCGCCTGGATCTGCTGGTCAAGGTTGTGCTGCATGCGCATACCCAGCTGGTCTAGCTGGTCCCACTGTTGGGCTAGACCCACTGTGCTGTGTTCGGTGTACCTGGGAACCAGAAAACAAGGGGCATAATCAGATTGCAGTATGGGAATGGAAAACTGCCATGAATTTTATTTCCTTGCTGAAAGCTCTCTATATGCTCTCTTTATATATATCCATGTGCACAGAAGCAAAATGTCAATTATCTTTGGCATATACAATCAAGATAAAATCATCTGATTTCAACAGAAATTAAAAAGTAACTGATAAATTAATTTCATCAAGAACAAAAATCTAATACGCAACTGCTTTCAAAGGCATCAAAAGAAATCTCAGTTACAATTACTTCATTACACATGCAATGGAAAACTAACATACACAAATAGCATTAATTATTTATGCACGACGTAACAGTTTTTGTTTGATTTGTATATGTGTTTTATATGGGCTGTGCTCTGTGAAAATGGGGTATAATGCATGTGCGTAAAGTGCTAAGAGATTTTCTTTAAACGATACGTATCATAGAAGCGGAAAGTGTCATCCCTGATTAGCCTGTGCAGAGGCTTATCTGGGATAGTACTTTACGCACATGCATTAAACACCCTATTCAAAGAGCACAGCCTATATTTATGTATAGTCTTGTTTCCATGGAAACGTACCTGTTGTCCAGGATGAGTCTCTCCTCCATGGCTGCCCCCAGGTCCTCTATTCTCTTCAGCTGACCCTTCTGGGAGCGTACCTCCACCGCCTTTTTCTGAAGGACACACACAGCAAAATGTTGTACATTTTTACAAAGGGAGTCTCATCAGGGAAAAATTGGGCTTAATGCATGTGCATAAAGTGTTGTCCCAGATTGGACTGTGCACTTTGTGCAGGCTAATTAGGGTTTAAGTCTTAACTGGAATTTGTTTAGAAGATACTTTTAAAAAAGAAAAGTTGGGACTGCACAGGCTAATCTGGGATGACACTTTACACAATGCATTAAGCCCAGTTTTCCCAGAGCATAGGTCACTTACTAAAAAGCTCAGTAGGCTGCTTGAAACTTGAGAGATGCTTAACTCACATATCTGACAGCAACATAACGTCCATTCACCAGAGTGAAAGTCATATACGCACTGTTACATAAGTAAAACTTGAAACAATACTGTCAGAAAGAATGTCTGACATTGATTTGCTCTGTCTGTGACAAGTACCACAGAGAGTCCAGCACACCAAGGGATTTCGCACCTTAAGCCTATAGGCGAAAATAACAGGACCAGAACCAGATAATCAGTTTGGTTTTCAGTTATTTTGGTTCAATTATGGTTCAGTTCTGAGGGAGTAAATTGTATCTTGATTGGAAGAGTTGCTTACCTTGGTAGCCTCTAGCTGATCTTCCAGTGTACCAGACCCTTCCATCATGGCCGACCTGTAAACACACATCATCATCATCATGCAAATGCTTTGGTAGAGAATTGTCTTTGATACTCTTCATCTTATTAACAATAAACCAAGGAAACATCCCCAAACATACAGAAAAATAAGTAAAATGCATAATATCAAATTATATTATTAAATGGACTTATCTCCTCTTAATTTCTATGACTGAAAAAGTTGTACCTTTGATAAATTATTTAAAGATCAAATACCAATAGAATTTTCAGATTATATTAGTACGTGGTAGTAACAACAACATTAATCATAAATCAAGTCCTGTCAGAAGACTACACAACTCGGCCAGGCACTAGAGGTTTAGTATCTAACTGTGGAGCATTCCTGCACACGCTATCTTATGTGAGCAGCCTCTGCTGAGGTGGGCTGGCAGGGTTGAAATCCTAATAATAGACCAGGTCAGCCTCAAAAAGCGATTGCAGAATGTACAGGTCAGGCACTACAGCAGCAAAGGGTTGACTCAAGAAGAAATTTCTCACTTATTGACCAGCCCTTCTGCGCTACATGACAAAGAGTAATCGTGAGTTGGTAATTATGTCAGCAAGTTCCATCTTGCTGATCAGTCACTAGTATTTGGATCACAAGAAATTACTGTCTGGTATCCATGGGAGACGAGTATGCTATGGTAACTAAATTGGGGACACGCCATGCATCATACTGGCAAAGAACACATGCTGAACTTATGAATAAGAACAGTCTCCGGGAACACATGAATATCATTGCTAATCTTGAACTGCAACAACACCAATCAGCAGTCAGAATCTTCAGCTTACAACAAACATTTTGTCACATGCCTACAGATAGCTATCTTGAACTTAGCCCTTTACCCCTTAGATACGCATTTTGACAGATTTGAAGTCATTTAGAAATTTACATTTGATTAAATACCTTTCTTACAACATTCAAGTTTTAAAGGCTTCATGTCCAACCCTTAGTTACTGATGAGCAGCAAACAGCATAAAACCTAAACAGACTGCGACTTAATCGCAGGCTGTTCTGGTTTTATGCTGTTTGCAAAAGCCATTTTCACTTTGCTTCTTATGGGAGAAAGGGTTTAATCAGCAACTATGTGTAAGATTGACGTGTTTTGTATTGATCAACTAAAGGTCAGGATGCAAGTTCATGCTGAAAACTTAGCAAAAATGGAATATTAACCCTCCGTCTAACAGCCACATCCTAGAAATAGGAAGGAAACATTGTTAGCAAATGTCTGTTAAAGACACAGCACTCAGATAGTGCAAATTGAACGCAAACTCTATACTAGGTGGCCCTATATTTATGTAGAAATGTATTTCAAATCAATCCTCTTGTTATCTCTTCAAGTCTTAACATCAAAATAGAAAAAGAATTGGAAATACCCTTGTATATTACGATCTGTATACAGTGTAAATTCTGATAGTCTTTATTTACAACAAACATAAGAAGTATACATCAGATAAAAACATGTGCAGTTCAAAAAATAAAGATTGAATAAAAGTGTGCAAATAACCTCAACAATGCATGTAAACTTTCATCCGATGAGTTATAGGCCCATGAATTAAGACTCTCATTACAGAAACAGACCAGTTTTCCAAAATTATTTCACTCGCCCTGCCGGTTGGCTTGTCAGCTCACAACTGAGCCTGGCTCTGAAATAACTGGGATTAATAAATGAGCCGAAAGAATGGTCCCAGATTAGTTTTCCCACAGTGAGGCTAATATTAAGACTCCAGTAGTAAGAAGCCGTCAGTACATACCTGGTGTCCGTAAGCCAGCCATGGAAGGCGTTGGCAGCCTGTGCAAACTGCTTCCTCAGCTGATCATTCTCCTCCTGCCTCTGTTGCTCATTCTGCAGGTCCACATCACGCTCCTGTAACAACACAAACACATTCATTGGTTGCTAAACAAAGCAAACATCACAACCATATTTACTGACTTGAATCTGATGAAACTGTAAAGTGAATGAATGTTTTCTCTGGAAGCTTACACATGACCCTTGTATATGCAACACTTAATACTGTGTATCTCGAAATCCCTTAATTATAAGAGTATAAATACTCCTATATCTCACACTGCCCTTTGTGCAAGTCAACACTTTACATGTCTCTCACTGCCCTTATCATTCAAAGTACCATACTTCCATATCCCACACTGCTCTTATTGCTAGAGGGCGTACCTTGATGATCTTCTGGAGGTTGTTCCACGTGTCCTGCAGTGCGTCCATGGTGAACCAGGTGTATGGGTTGGGGCCAACGTTGAAGCTCTTGATCTCCTTGTCAAGGGCCGCCAGCTGGTTGAAGTCATCCTGGGCCGCCTCCAGAGAGGCCTTGAACTGCTCGTGGTTCTCACGCAGATGCTGGGGGAGGGGGGAATAATACAATTAGTGCAGGAATTATACAAACAACAAAGCTGTTTTTCCAAAACAGCAGTGCTTTTTAAAGTCATATAATCGGACCAAATTAATACAATATTGTAAACCAACGCCCAATTAACAACCAAACGATCTCCCTGCCAATACTTACCCTGATTTCCTCTACCGAGTTACATCTCACTGGGTCAGTCAAGTCCTCCTCAGCGTTCTCAAACCAGGAGTTGAAGGCCGAAGCCTTCTTAGCGAAAGCCAGGTAGAGGTCCTCAATCTGGCGGTACTGGTCCTGTAACCGTAGCAACGTCTGCTTCCTCTGGTCAGAGTCGTCCAACAGTTTTTTTCCATCTGGATAGAAGTTGTACATAAATTTAATGTAAGTATACTTTACCAATTTTTTTCATGCATTTCATGTACATATTCAATATGAATGTGAAAGTTAAAAACAGCTAATTATTTATGTACATTAAAGAACCTTTTCCCAAAAAATGACATAATATCAATCAATCATGTGTTATTCTTTTGGTCTTATATCTAAATGTGCAACAATTTCTACACATTTCTACAAACTCTTTACATACATTTTCATCAATCATAATACAAGTAATTTATTTTGCTTTACACCCAACTATGCAACAATTCTATCTTTAATGCATACACCTTTAATAAATATTCATTTAAAATAACATAATATTATCTTTTATCCTAATATTAAACTAGTGTAACATTTTCTACAAGTCCCACTGATTGATTCCCACAGCTGGTTACCTGCTCATGACATCGTCATATCTCTTCTTAATGGACGCAGTCTTACCTGCTCATGACATCGTCGTATCTCTTCTTAATGAACGCAGTCTTACCTGCTCATGACATCCTCGTATCTCTTCTTAATGGACGCAGTCTTACCTGCTCATGACATCCTCGTATCTCTTCTTAATGGACACAGTCTTACCTGCTCATGACATCGTCATATCTCTTCTTAATGGACACAGTCTTACCTGCTCATGACATCGTCATATCTCTTCTTAATGGACGCAGTCTTACCTGCTCATGACATCGTCATATCTCTTCTTAATGGACGCAGTCTTACCTGCTCATGACATTGTCGTATCTCTTCTTAATGGACGCAGTCTTACATGCTCATGACATCGTCATATCTCTTCTTAATGGACGCAGTCTTACCTGCTCATGACATCATCATATCTCTTCTTAATGGACACAGTCTTACCTGCTCATGACATCGTCATATCTCTTCTTAATGGACGCAGTCTTACCTGCTCATGACATCGTCATATCTCTTCTTAATGGACGCAGTCTTACCTGCTCATGACATCATCATATCTCTTCTTAATGGACGCAGTCTTACCTGCTCATGACATCATCATATCTCTTCTTAATGGACGCAGTCTTACCTGCTCATGACATCCTCGTATCTCTTCTTAATGGACGCAGTCTTACCTGCTCATGACATCGTCGTATCTCTTCTTAATGGACACAGTCTTACCTGCTCATGACATCCTCGTATCTCTTCTTAATGGACGCAGTCTTACCTGCTCATGACATCGTCATATCTCTTCTTAATGGACGCAGTCTTACCTGCTCATGTCATCATCATATCTCTTCTTAATGGACGCAGTCTTACCTGCTCATGACATTGTCGTATCTCTTCTTAATGTACGCAGTCTTACCTGCTCATGACATCATCATATCTCTTCTTAATGGACGCAGTCTTACCTGCTCATGACATTGTCGTATCTCTCTTAATGGACGCAGTCTTACCTGCTCATGACATCGTCGTATCTCTTCTTAATGGACGCAGTCTTGGCATGCTTGGAAGCAATAAGCTGGTCCTTCAAGATTGTTATGGTCTGTATGCCCTCCTTCTCGAAAGCTTGAAGGCCGGCATCGAAAGTGTCCTGAATAGCAGTCATGATACACAGATGAACAAGTAAGGAAATTCAGTGAATCAGGAATGTACGAACCATGTTCTGGGAAAACTGGGTTTTATGCATGTGCATAAAGTCATCCCAGATTAGCCTGGGCAGTTTTCACAGGCTAATCTGGAACCACACTTTCAGCCTACACTGATTGTTTAGAAGAAACATCTTTAAAATGAAAAATTCCATGAAGGCGAAAAGTGTCGTGCCTGATTAGCATGTGCGGACTATGCAAATGCATCAAGCTCAATTTTCCCAGAACAAAACTCACATAAATGTGTCCAGTTGCTTTAAAACTTCAACAGCCAATCAAGCTGACAGTCTGTTATGTTTGTCTGGATTTCTTACACTATTCGACCGTATTTCCGCAATATAATGGCAGTCCGTAAACATACTTAAACTTTTCCTGGGAAAGCTGATTTATGAGTACTTAATTCACATACTTATGCCCTCAGAGATATGGCAATAATGGCCACAAAAAATGCATAATTATTCGCCCAATTGGTGCAAAAAAATATACCATGTGCCTTCTAATTTAAATGTCACATGGTACCTTTATGCACCAAATGGGTGATATATAACTTACACATGCAACATAACAACATTAAGAATTATTTACTTATTTAAATATAAAATTGCAGTTAAATTTTGTTAACCTTAAATTTTTATAAATAATTCAAATTTCAACAGCTGTAAGTTGATTGGCCAATAGAAGTTGCGCGCACCTGTCTCCAAGATGTCTGGCCTGCAGTTATGGCCATTAGATGAATGTTAGTACCATCTAGAATGATATTGTGTTACAATATCTGAAGCATGCAGAAAAACTTACCCAAAGCCTTAGAGATAATTGACATTAAACAGAATTTAAATAAGAAGACAAAGTTGAGTGCTTAATATTTCTTATGAACTTACGACAAACATAAGAACAGCTAAGAAACAGGGCATTAAGGTGTGAATACAGGATATTATATAAGGTATGTATGATGACATATAATCTATACATGGGAAAATCATTTAGAAGGTGATACTTGGGGATGACACAAATATAAATATATAAATGAACAGAAGCAGTGTTTAAATAGTGTTGTATTTCATGTAGGAAAACAGTGTTTTGCCAGTAATATGTTCATATTGTTCAGGGTGGGATATTAATGCTGGGGGTGAAAGCTACCTTCTTCACCATAAGGTACCCTGTCAGTGAAGCTGCTTGTCTCATCTACAATACATGCAGTCACACAGCCAGACTACAGCAAATGTTTACCCATGCTTAACCCGAGCTTTTTTCATATTAACCCTTTTCATCTTATATACGTATTTTACGCATTTGTAGTCATTTAGAAAGTTACATTTAATTAAATACCTTTCTTACTAAATTCAAGTTTTAAAGCTTCATTTCTAATCCTCAGTTACTGATCAGCAGCAAACAGCATAAACCTGAACAGTATGCGAGTTACTCGCAGGCTGTTCTGGTTTTATGCTGGTTGCAAAAGCCATTTTCACTTTGTTTCTTATTTGGGAAAGGATTAATACCTCATCACGAATATTTTTATCTTAAAATTAGTGTAATTTGTAATTTGACCATACACATGGCTACATATTTTTTGAATGACAAATTGGATGACTTTATTATGGTTGGATGACTTCAATGAAATGAAATGACATCCCATGAGTAAACAATGATTTCTAAACATGTTTTGGTATGCATAAACAGATTCTATGAATAAAAGAAAGACTTTTAGTTCAGTAGTTAATAACACTAATATATATTAGCCAGTATATGTGTTGATTTCTTTTTTACAAGTTAGCTGTTAGTACTGACCACAATTAAACGAGCTATTGCCAAGCAATATATGTCCCCCTACCGGCTCCACCATTGTCAGAAATTCCACCATTGTCAGGAAAAAAAATCTTTTTTTTTTTTTTGTTGCCATAGCAACCAGAATTTTTGACGTAGGAACAAAATGAAATGACATGCATAATGTCCATATTGCCATCTATCCATGTTTAAAGTTTCATGAAAAAATATTAGAACGTTTAAAGTTATCGCAGGATAAAAAAAATCCAGCATTTTCAGCAGTTTTTTTAGTCTATTTGTTTGCCATAGCAACCAGAATTTTTGACGTAGGAACAAAATGAAATGACGTGCATAATGTCAATATTGCCATCTATCCATGTTTCAAGTTTCATGAAAAAATATGAAGAACATTTAAGTTATCGCAGGATCCAGAAAAAAACACCATTTTCAGCAGTATTTCTAGTCTATTTGTTGCCATAGCAACCAGAATTTTTGATGTAGGAACAAAATGAAATGACGTGCATAATGTCCATATTGCCATCTATCAATGTTTCAAGTTGCATGAAAAAATATTAAGAACTTTTATAGTTATCGCAGGATCCAGAAAAAATCACCATTTTCAGCAGTATTTCTGGTCTATTTGTTGCCATAGCAACCAGAATTTTTTACGTAGGACCAAAATGAAATGATGTGCATAATGTCCATACTGCCATCTATCCATGTTTCAAGTTTCATGAAAAAATATTAAGAACTTCTTAAGTTATCACAGGATCCAGAAAATTGTGAAGGACAGACAGAGCGCAAACTATAAGACCCCTCTGGTGAAACTGGTAGGGGACAATAAAGAACAATGTAGCAAAACATGCTGTTACATAGAGCTGTAACGATTCACCAATCATTCGATTCTATTCGATTCCGATACCAAATGGTCCGATTCTATTATTTTCCATTCGATTCAGATTAAACTATTTGCTGCTTATTTTGCAAACTATTTCATGTTTGGTTTGTCCAGAGTATGAATTACTATGTAGGGTATTGCTATTAACTTATTATGTTGTACATTTAAAGTGTTTAAATTGTTAAATGAAATTTAAAAACCGCAACATTGTTTTATAAGTAACAAATTTATTTAACAAAACTTCCTGTTGGGTTATTCTTAAATAACATAAAATGCACAATGTACCACATGTGTTTAACAGAAAAAAAACATGTAAGTATATAAACAACTTCCAGTTGACTTCTTAACAGAATGCACACAGTTTAGGAAACAAACCATATGGGTAACTTACGTCAACAAAACACGTTTTGCAAGTTGCCTTTGCATCAGAACCTTCGCGAAACCCGAAATGTTCCCATACTTTTTATTATAATTTTGACGATGCGTCTTTCGGCATGGTGTTGAAGAAGCTATTTTACCGGCTGATGTATTGCTCAGCATGTTATTCATTCATTCATTGGATGCCATATTGACTATTGACCAATCACAAGACGTATTACAAATGACAAGAACATTTAGACGACGGATTTGGAAAGTAAGGTTTAAAATGCGGATCAATCGAGATTGGTAGTGAATCGAATCGAAATTGGCCGTATTGGTATCGAAAACGAATCGGCGGCATTGAACCGGTTTTTCGATGCATCGAACCAAATCGTTACAGCTCTACTGTGACACCATTCACCAATATTAAATAATATACAGCTAAGTAAAAGCCAATAATATCTGATAACAAAAACCATCAACAACAAATGAAAAATAAACCTTAGCTTTAAATTTGTGTAACAAAGAAGCCTAGAACATCAGCAATAATAGAAAATAATCCCAAACAAACATAATTGCTGCATTTTAGTGACCATGACAAGGATTTGGTCCAGTTGAACAGACTAACATACCCTGAGAAAACCTCCCCATAAAATATGCGCCCCACTCTGATAAAACAGCGCTTAATGCATGTGGGTATAGTGCACTCCGCACAGGCTAATCAGGGACGACATGTGGGTAAAGTGCAGTCCGCACAGGCTAATCAGGGACGACACTTTCCGCCTAAATTTGGGTTTTTGCTAAGAAGAGACTTCATTCAATGAAAAATGTTATAAAAGTTGAACCTGTCGTCCCTGATTAGTCTGTGCTGACTGCACAGCATATCTGGGGCTACACTTTACGCACATGCATTATGCCCAGTTTTCTCAGAACACGACTCATATAATCACAATCAAGCCCAAGTTACTGATAACTAACAGCCCTCCTAACCTGTTTAGTGAGCAGTGTCTGTACAGAGGACAGGTCTCGCCATACTCGTCAGACCGGACCTGCGTCTCCTTGTCAGCTATCCAGCTCTCCACCACGTCCGTCTTCCAGATGAACTGCAGGAAGGCGGAGTTTGTCTATGAGCCCTGCCTTCCGGAGAGCAGCTGCCTCTTCAAGGGAAGATAACTTGTCCTGCAGGCCCTTGATACGCTGGGCGATGCTCTCACGGTTGTGATTGCCCTGGAAAGAGTAATAAATATTAATAATATAAGTATAAAATATATCATATACATAGAAATATATACATTAATAACTTGTATGTTACTCTTCTACTTTCATCAGTATGCTGAAACACTATCATAGCCTATCTTAAAAGTCCATAGGAGGGTATTTACAAAATATATTATTGCCTGCCTGGCATATGTCATATTTGTAGAAATATTCAGTTAAATTGATAACATAAAAGTAATGCAGTAAATTCTCATTGAAGTATACAACATCTATGTGACTACAAAGTGTCAAAGTGCGTATCTGAGCTTGAAAGGCTTGCCCATGACAATCAATCCCGCTGGTTTACCTCATGCATGAGCTTCTCTCCCTCCTTCTGCACCTCCTGACAACGATCCCTGTGCACGTGGAAGTCCGTCTCAAATACTTCATGCTTCTTCAGCAGACCCTGGACTGCAGCCATGGTGTCCCCGAGGTCTCCACCAGACAACAGCCTCTGTTTCTCTGCATCCACGCCTCCTCCTCTCTACATTGGCTGAGACTGCTGAAACGCATGAGACTCCTCCAGCATCTGGCCTCTGTTCTCGGCCATGTTCTTGAGTTCCTCCCAGCTCTCGGCCAGCTGCTCCAGCCTGTGCTGTATGTCGGCCGTTTGTGATTGTCAGACTACTGATCAGCTTAAGCTCCCGTCTCCCTGCCACCGCACATGAAACAGCATAAGACAGAACTTTCCAAGAGCTTGTTTGCGGGATTGTGCTAATGAGGTGCTTTCTGGGAAAACTGTGCTTAATGCATGTGCGTTAAGTGTTGTCTCAGATTTTCCTGTGCAGTCTGAACAGGCTAATCAGGGACGACAATTTTCGCTGCTCTGATTCTTATCCTATGATTAGTCACATATTGACATGCAGACTGAAGCATGAATATTGACAAAATGTAAATGATTTTAAAATCATAAAGCTAAACTATGCCACCGCGACACTACACTTGTATGACAGGCAAAACTCTACTTATATGACTTATGGCTACACTCTACCATTATGTTTACACTCCACCGGTAAGGTGGGCTACATTCTACCATATTGGCTTCACTCTACATGGCAGGCTACACTCTACCGTGACAGCTACTCTACCTTCATGGCAGGCTACACTCTACCTGTATCATCAGTATGGCTACACTTGACCTGTATGGCTACACTGTACCTGTATGGCAGGTTCGTGGCTGGCCAGCTCAGAGTCAAGACGTCGGTGTTTCTTACGAAGATTTTGCACACCTGTCAAGTCCTTCCCATAGTCCTCTGAACCAACCAGCAGCTTTTTCTCCCTGTAACACAAACAAGACCAAGTGATAAACTCAACAGAAATGGGCAGTGAACATACCTTGTAAAACATCAGAAGCAGGGCTGTGATCGTGGAACCACCTGATTGTAGGGAAATACACAACCACTCTTACTAGGTTGTTAACCAAGATCATTTGGAAACAAGTTGTAAAACTAGCTGAAAATAGGAGAAATAAAACCCAGATAGGGCATATTTACATTATGATACAATGAGCAGCATCATGTCAAAATGGGTCTTATGCCATATGCAGAAAGCATAGTTCAAACCATCCTGCGTATAGTGCAGTCTGGTCGGGAGTTACGCTGTGTCTGCTATGAAGACAGGCAAGGTTGTAGCGGTCTCGTAAGCAGACCAGACTGTGTGGACTATGTTATCGTAACCTCTGGTATGTCAATGCATACATATGAGCACTTTCACATGTTCACAATATAAGGAACAATGAGAATTGACATTATTTTGTAAAATTTAAGCTTCAGTCGCAAGTTTAACGTGTTGTTAGATTTTATAGACGAAAGATCCTATGAAAGTAAACTGTGTTTTAAGTCTGATTTATTTTGTAAACACAGCATGCTAATCATGTCACATTTGGCAATACTAGTTCACATTTCCTACAAGTTCAATTTTTTATAAGAGAAGTAGAACATATTCTGCAATCAAATACAAAAAAAAGATTTATAGAGTGAAAGTAAGTAGCTTAACACAATCTTGTCACAGGTGGAGGTCAAAGTACATATACCATTGAAGAACAGAGAATAATGACTTTCGATTAATTAATTTAAATATTACATGGAACAATTCACAGTATTTGAAAGTGACATGCTCATACTTAATAATTAGGCTGTGCTCTGTGAAAAAGGGGGGTTTAATGCATGTGTGTAAAGCGTCGTCACAGATTAGCCTGTGCAGTCCGCACATGCTAATCAGGGATGACACTTTCGCCTAAATTGTATCTTTGCTAAGAAGAGACTTTTTTGCACAGAAAATATCATAAAAGCCGAAAGTGTCGTCCCTGATTAGCCTGTGCGGACTGCACAAGTTAATCTGGGACGACACTTTACGCACATGCATTAAACCCCTTTTCACAGAGCACTGCCTAATTGTAGTTTATATCCATAGGGCATGACATGACAGTATTGTCTTTGAGACCAGATTTGTATCAGGCTATAGAAAGACTCCAAGACAGGCTGGACAGAGTAATGAGTTCACAGGCCTACTCACCCAGTTACTAGCAGGGCATCTAAACTAAGAGTGGCAAAATGTACTCAAATAATATCATAATATTTGCCATAACAAACTCTGCATTTCGTATAAACAAATCACCTAAATAATTCATATTCCAACATGCTTCTTCCTCAATTTTCTAGAGATAAAGAACACCATATAAAATTTAAAGTACTGAAAAAATGATGTTGTGATGCTGACCAGAATATATAGTACAATGTGTCTCTTGTCCCTATTGCAAAAACATGACCCCTGTTTATCAACAACTTATATCTCTAGATTGTACATAAATAAATCTCTAGATTGTACATACTTCAATCTCTGAATAGTATATACTTTAATTTCCATAAAGTACAGATTTTAATCTCTAGAATTTACATACTTAAATCTCTAGATTGAAGACACTTAAATCTCTAGGCTGTAAATACTTTAATCTATTTATTGTACATAATGAAATCTCTAGACAGTTGTTTTTTTCCTGATCTCTGTGAAGCTGCCTTTGTGTCCTCATTTTGTGAAAAAATCAATCGCGATCTTTTAAAAATTGTTAAAACGAGTTGAAAACTGTTCATAATTAGGAAAAAATGAGTCGCAAACTTTTTAAAATTGTGAACTTCAAACTCTTAAATTGAGAAAACTTCAGTCTCAAACTTCTAGTTTGTAAAAATCAGAAATTCTCTGAGAAGCCTTGTTGTACGTACTTGATCCAGGCCTCCTCATCATCAATGTCTCTCAGGAACTGGTGCATGGTATTGGCCTCATTGAGACGAGTCTTTCTCGTGATGGCAAGCTCCTTGATCCTGAAATGAACATATACAGGATCAAATTTTAATTCTGCATAGTCTTTTTGAGAAAAGGTGATTTCCAATAAATGTTGTCTTTTAATATTTCCTATATTCAGTCTTTGCTCTTTAGAATAAAAAGTTTCTGAAAAATTCTTATACAGTGCAAACCACTCATTTTATGTTGTTCGTAATGCTAAATATTTCACAGCAACTATATGAACATTATTTCTCATATGACTTGAAGATAGTCATTATGTCGACCCCTCTGTTCTTATTTTACAACACAATATTTTGTTCTTGCAAAAAATTCCTTTAAACCTTTACTACTTAGATCAGCATCTTTACAAGTTTGTAGTTCTTAAAAAAACATCAATTTAATTGAAAGACCTTTCTTCAGATATTCAAGTTTCAAAGGCTTCATTTCCAACCCTGATATACTGATGAGCAGCAAACATTATAGAACCTGAACAGACTTTGAGTTACTCGCAGGCTGTTCTGGTTTATGCTGGTAGTGTATAGCCATTAAAGCTTCGCATCAAATCAGGAAAGAGTTACCTCCCCCTAACTTACTTCTCGTATCTCTCGTTGATGGTCCTCTTGCGGACCTCGATGCTCTCTGCGTCCCACACGCCGCTCTCGATGAACTGGTCAGCCTGCTGGTTGAGGTCCCTGATGCGGTCCTCGTGGGCCGCTATGTCAGCCTCCAGGAGCTGGTGCTTCTTTGCAAGGTTCTGTACGGAGGCCAGGTCCTTGCCGTACTCCTCACTAGCCAGCATCTGCTCAACCTAAAAAATATATGCTTATGATTATCATTGATGAAAATGATTATATGCAATGAAGTCCCACTTTCAGAAAACTGGGTTTACTGCATGTGCCTTAAGTTTCCTCCTAGATCAGTCGGTGCAGTCTAAATAGGGAAATACTTCCTACATTTATGAACTTTTGGTTTAAATACAGACTCTTATTAGTGAAAATCCAGTAACGTCGGAAAATGCTGTCAGTGACTAGCCTGTGGGGAGTGCACAGGCTAATCTTGGACCACACTTCATGCAGAAGCATAAAACCCTTTTTCCAAGAGAGAGACTCGTAATAAATTATTAGTTTAATTGTGTGAAATACCAGAGAATTGTAGTCAGAGCTCCAGATAAGGGTCGTATTTTCGTAATTACGAATTATTTTCAAGTCCGTTACGTATTTATTTTGAAATCTTGTCGTACCATTAAGAATTACAAAATCAAGTTACGAAAAATATTTTTACATCAGTTCGTATCGATTTTGATTGAGTTCTTTTCGCATATTAAAGATCTTTTAGGTGCTTATATAAAATGGTTATCGGGTTTGTTTAACAAAGTGCATTTTTTCCAATCAAAGGCGTGTACAGTCTATCTGTCAAAAACAATGGCGGCGCACAGAGAGCATCCTAAAAAACTGCAAAGCGTGCAAAACAGGCTTTTAACATATTGTACGCAAAGTGAGCCGAAGTTGAATGTTAAGAAAGACATTATAGTAAAGATCTTATACGATGTTGTATGTTCAGTTGCCGAAACAGTCGGAAAAGCTTAAAAAAACGCGACACACGACGGGTCCAAACTTAAGCAAGAAAACATTGAACGAGTGGAAGGGACAATTCCCATGGCCAATAGTTGAAAAGATTGAAGGGGGAGACTCGTTTTAAATGTGAAATATGTAAAAATTCATCTAGGCATGCAATCTTAGCACGGTTTGGGGCATATGAAGGTATTTGAAAAAATAAAATTGTAATAATAATTGACACTGTTGAACTCGTTTAATTAAGTTGCTAGTATGTTTATTTTTAAATAAAATAACCATTATTATTTATTTTTAGGTCATTTAGAAAAGTTAAGAATATTTTCCAAAACTTAGTAGTAATGTTAAGAATAAAATTTCTTAGTTAAGCATTATTTTGAAAATCTGGTAGTAACGTTAAGAATTTCACAAATCCTTATCTGGAGCTCTGGTAGTGCTACTTAAAACTTGAAGAATTATTTTTGTAAATAAAATGAAATCAATTCTATAACCCATCTTTATAATGATTATAGATTGCATAACCAAACCTTTTAATTGA